>NW_027254691.1:0-207640 GCF_044704955.1 Pristiophorus japonicus | reverse complement strand
ACGTCATGCACCTGCGAACACAGTGTTCCAGGTCTGAGTCAATTCCCGGCCACCATACATGTGACCGGGCAATGGCCTTCATTAGCACGATGCCTGGGTGCTCGCTGTGGAGTTCCCTGATGAATGCTTCCCTTCCTTTCTGGGGCATGACTACCCGACTGCCCCATAGCAGGCAGTCGGATTGGATGGAGAGCTTGTCCATCCGTCTGTGAAACGGCCTGACCTCCTCGAGACACGCTTCTTGTGCGGGCGCCCAATCCCCAGTCAGGACACATTTCTTTATCAGGGATAGGAGGGGATATCTGTTGGTTCAGATTTTGATCTGGTGGGCTGTGGTGGGGGAGCCTGCGGTGTCAAAAGCCTCAATGGCCATGACCATCTCCGCGCTTTGCTCCGACGCCCTCTTGGTGGTCACCAGTGGGAGCCTGCTGAGCGCGTCAGCGTAAATTTCGGTGCCTGGCCGGTGCCGTATGGTGTAGTCATACACAGCCAGCGTGAGGGCTCACCGCTGTATGCGAGCTGACGCATTGGCATTGACAGCCTTGCTGTCAGACAACAGAGATGTTAACGGTTTGTGGTCCGTTTCCAACTCGAACCTTCTGCCGAAAAGGTACTGGTGCATCTTTTTCACCCCGTAGACACATGCGAGTGCTTCCTTTTCAACCATCCCATATCCTCGTTCTGCCTGGGAGAGTGACCTGGAGGCATAAGCCACAGGTTGGAGTTGGCCCTCATCATTACTCTGCTGCAACACGCACCCAACCCCATAGGATGATGCATCACATGTTAAAACCAGTTTCTTACAGGGGTTGTACAAGGTCAACAGCTTGTTAGAACAGAACAGATTCCGTGCCCGATTGAAAGCCCGTTCTTGACAGGCCCCCAAAACCATTCACAACCCTTACGCAGGAGCACGTGCAGCGGCTCCAACAATGTGCTTAAGTTCGGCAGAGAGTTCCCCAAGTAGTTCAATAGTCCCAGAAATGACCGCAACTCTGATGTGTTGCCGGGCCTGGGCGCACGACGGATCGCCTCTGTTTTGGATTCGGTAGGCCGGATCCCGTCTGCGGCAACCCTCCTGCCCAAAAACTCGACCTCCGGGGCCAAAAACACATACTTGGATTTCTTTGGTCGCAAGCCTACCCGGTCCAGTCGGCGTAGCACCTCCTCCAGGAGGTGTTCCTTGGTGTCTCGACCCGTTATTAGGATGTCATCTTAGAATATGATTGTTCCAGGGATGGATTTAAGCAAGCTTTCCATGTTCCTCTGGAAGATAGTGGCCACTGAATGAATGCCAAATGGACACCTGTTATAAACGAATAGCCCCTTGTGCATAGTGGTGGTAGTCAGAAGCTTGGATTCTTCAGCCAGTGCCTGAGTCATGTAGGCCGAGGTGAGGTCCAACTTGATGAACAGCTTGCCACCTGCCAGCTTGGCAAAAAGATCCTCCGCTCTTGGAAGCGGCTATTGGTCCTGTAGTGACACTTGGTTGATGGTGGCCTTGTAGTCACCACAGATACTGACCGAGCCATCCGCTGTAAGGACAGGAATGATGGGGCTTGCCCAGTCACTGAATTCAACAGGCAAAATTATGCCCTCTCTTAGCAGCCTATCCAACACACTCTCAATTCTCTCACGCATCACAGCTCTGGCTTTGTGGTGCACTGGTCTGGCGTCCGGAGTGATGCGTATCACTACTTTGGTGCCCTTAAAAGTTCCGACACCTGGTTGAAAAAGTTGCTCGAATTTCTGTAGGACTTGTGAGCATGAATTCGCTCCACAGCTGAAATGGCGTGCACATCCCCCCATTTCCAGTTCATCTCAGCAAACCAGCTCCTCCGCAAGAGCGCGGGACCATTCCCCGGGACAATCTAGAGTGGCAGCCAGTTCTCCAATCCATTGTGTGTGACCACTAAGTTTGCACTGCCTAGTACTGGGATGATCTCTCTGGTGCACATCCGTAACTGCGTGTCAATGCGTTCCAGTTTGGGCCTGTTAGCTTTGAGTGGCCATAGTTTTTCAAATTGTTGGCCACTCATAAGTGACTGGCTGGCTCCTGTGTCCAGCTCCATGTGTACCGGGATGCAATTTAATAGAACTTTCATCATCATGGGTGGTGCTTTGGTATACGAGCTGTGGACGTCTGCCACATGAACCCGCTGGACTGCAGCATCCATAGCTTTGCCCCAAGCATCACCCTGCCTTGCAGACCCCTCGTCTGGTTCCTCTGCCTCGTAAACTTGCCTCGCTACGGGCTTTCTGCACATTCTGGCCAGATGTCCACTGAAGTTACAGTTTCTGCAGATAAATTGCTGAAACCTACAGGTTTTCACGGCATGTCTGCCACCGCACCTCCAGCATGAGCTGAGATTGTTGTGAACAAAGGAACTGTTAACAGGCATTCCTCTCTGATTGTCTCTTTGATTACTCCTGAGTACTCTGTTGCTGAGTGTCAATGTTCCCATCCCGGGGCGCATTGTCCCTTGTGATGGCGTGAATTGCCGATCCCCCTGCCATTGTCTCTATTGCTGGTCCACCCTGGAGTCTGTTGCTACCTGGCCAGTGTCGAATTGCCCTTGCCTGCCTGCGGGGTTCTGAATCTCGTTTACAATGTTGGAACCAGGGCTGCGCGCGTAAATTATCTTGGTCTCCTCTTCCCCTGCCATGAAGGTCTGAGCTATCAACGTTGCCCTTTCCAAAGTCAAGTACTTGGTCTCAATAAGCTTCCTGAAAATCCCGGCATGACCAATGCCCTCAATGAAGAAATCCCTTCATACCACCACCCCTGCAGGTGTCTGTGAGCTTATAGAGGCTGGCCAAACGCCGAAGGTCCGCGACGAAGTCCGATATGCTTTGTCCCTCCCAACGCCAGTGTGTGTAGAATCGGTGCTGGGCCATGTATATACTGCTCACCGGTTTGAGGTGCTCACCGATCATAGTGCTGAGCTCTTCAAAAGGACATCCGTCGGCTTCTCGGTCTTTCATCAGCGCATACGTCTTGGAATCACAGCTGGTCGGTAGATGTGCCCTCCGCTTGCCAGCCGCTTCCTCTCCCAGCCAGTCCTTCGTGCTGAATCTCTGCTGAAGCCTCTCAACGAAATCGTCCCAGGCCTCACCAACACAGTACCGTTCCTCTGTGCTAGCGGTGGCCATCCTCATGGGTTGCTGATTCCCGTTTTTCGTCGCCAAATGTAGTGTCCTTACACTTTACTATAGAATCACATGAGGGCATGTACTGCAGACAAGGTCACTACATGACCTGAACCTTTATTCCCAGGACCAAGAAGTGCTGACCCTGCATGGGACCTCCCTTTATATATCTGGATGACCAGGTGAGGAGTGTCTCCCACAAGTTCACCCCCTGTGGTCAAGGTGTGCATTACTCAGGTGTATACAATGTACAGTGTTGTTACATAAAGGTTACAGTTATGTGAAGGTTACAAACATGACAACCTGTGTGTGTGGTCACGCTCCCTTGGGCCATACATTGGTCCCAGAGGCACAGGCTACATGGTCGGGTAGCCCGCTGGACCTGGGTGCTTCCGACGGGAGGTTGCCCTTGTTTTTGGCGGCATGCATGTAAATCCCGGCATTGCACATCATTACTTCGTTTACTCTCACAATACATTGGTTCTGACAGCAATCACCTGAATTATCATGGTTAGTTACATTTACAAACTTGAAATTGTCAGTGACATCTTTTACATATGTATCACCATTATCACTGTATAAAGAGTGGAACTGTCCCTTTAATTGTGATGGGTTGCTGGTCTCCTTTAAGAGGGCCTTGCAATCTTTACTTCAGGTGCTTCACCTCGTGGTTCGGGCACCATCTTCTTTCTCTCCACAAGGTAGGCTGCGGTGATCTTTTTCTCCCCAGGTTCTGCCACGGAAGCAGGGAAATTGCCTTCTGCGCCGATTTTTTTCCTCCCAAGTCCTGCTACTGGAGCCTGGAAGGTGAGGTCGGGTCGTTTCAGCTGGATCATCTCTCAGTTGGGTTGAGTGGTCTGAGTCGTCTCCACACAGTCGAGTTGAGCGGCTGGTTTTTCAGGTGCTGTGCTGGATCCAACTTCAGAGCCGCGGAGGACGTCGATCGCTGGAGGTTGGGGGTTTTCCCAGCTCCAACGGATCTTTTTCATTGATCTTCTTCCTAATAGCGTTGTACCATCACCAGCAACGATCCACAAAGGTAACTTGTGTATCGCGCCGTCATGGAACACCTGGACATCCACTCTGCCAACGACTGGGATGGTGTCGTTTACATAGATGAGCTGCTTCACTTGGATCGGGATCATTTTCGGTCGTTCGATTGGATTATCCCAGAGTTTCTCAAAGGCCGCTTGATTCATCAGTGACTGGTTCGCCCCTGTGTCCACCTCCATCGTGACTGGAACACCGTTGATTTCAACTTCCATTTTCAACCAGGAACTCTCGGTGATGCAGGTAAACACTGTGCACCTCATTGTGGGGCTGAACTGCCTCATGGACTCTCTTCATCGTCGCTGGAGTCCAGATTGTAAAGTGCTTACTCTACAATATGAAACCACACGGGCACATTCTGGGGACAAGGTCACTCTGTGACCTTAACTCTTTATTCACTGGACTCCAAAGACGATGACCCTGCATGGGACCTCCCTTTTTATACCTGTGTGATCAGGTAAGGAGTGTCTCCACAAGTTCACCCCTTGTGGTCAAGGTGTGCATCTAGGCATACAATAATACAGTGGTGTTACATTGTGGTTACATGCATGACACAGATGATCGGCCAACTCTTCATCGACTCGGTGAGTATGATTTCTCTTGCACATTCGCTGGAGGTGGCCCTTCGTGTTACAGCTTTTGCCTGTATAGTTTTTATAGCAGTACTGGTGGGCCCTGTGATTTCCTCCATAGTGTCAGCATGGGGTTAGCCGGTTGGTCCCATGTGGCGGACTCAGGGTTGCAGGACTTGGGGTTCTGTCCTCTCGCCCCTGAGAGAGACTGCGTTCAGCAGCCCTGCCTCTAAAAGGCACCAGTCGGTTCACAGTACTTGCCGGGTTAGAGTCCTGGGGGTGAGTCATCCGCTTGGAACCGCAGGCCGTTCTGAGCTCCTCATAGGTTTTGGTTGTTGTCTTCGCTGGGGCTTGCAAGTTCCTGATGAGGCCATAGACGGTGGGCCCATAACTGGTGAGCAGGATAGCTCTGTGCTTATCGGCCAACGAGGCCGGATTGTCTCCCGCCAGGTTGTTCGCAATAAAGAAGTGGTCGAGCCTTTCAACAAAGGCCTCCCAATCTTCCCCATCGGCAAATTGTTGAAACTTCCAAGGTTAGCCATTTTCGCGTGGAAATTCGTAATCTCGTCACCAGTTGTAATATCTATAAGCACTCTAGGCAAGGTACTTGAACTCTGGTGGCCTTAGTCCTTTTATTACAACTCCTGAGTGAGGGTACAGCATGGTGAGCTCCCTTTTATACCTGGTTACCTGTTGTGTACAGGTGACCCCTAGGTCTCCACCAGTTGCACCCTCTGGTAGTACAGGGATAGTGTATACAGTGTGAAGGTACATCCAGTAGTCTTATGTAACTGTTCATTGAGTGTACAGGGAGTAGACTTATGTTATACATACATAACACAAAGGATCTTAGAGGCCACGGGAACCCCGGGAAGCCTTTACATTCATAAAGTAAAGGCCTTTCCAAGAGAGAGCCCAGAGGGGAAGGCAACCAAAAGGCTGATGACCTAGCCAAGGAGCGAGCTAAAACAAGAGTGTTTTGGAGCCCATACGGGTCCAGCCCAGTAGCAACGATCCGGGACAATGGGGGAACACAATGGAGTGTAGGGGTAGCATTGGCCCCAGACTTAAGGAAAATTCAGGCACAGGATCCCATCCTCAGGTTGTCCTGGAGCAGCTGGTTAGGGGAGAAAAGGTAGAAGGCCCGTTCAGGGTAGCGGGCATTACTTTAAAGGAGGGAATGCTTTTCAGTGGAGATCAGTGGGTGGTTCCAGAACAGCACCAGAGGGAATTCCTCCAGATAGCCCACGGGGGCCCAGGAGCAGGACATCCAGGGCTGGAGACTACCTGGCAGAGGGTAGAACAGGCAAGGTGGTGGCCACAACTGAGGGAGGTGTGCACAGCGAACAATCCCGATCCCCAGAAAAGAAAGGTTCCCATGGGGCACACGAGAAGGGTAGAGGGACCATGGCAGTCGGTACAGGTCAATTACATCGGGCCATTGCCCACCGCAAAGTGGAGTTACAAGTACTGTTTGGTCCGAGTGGATGTTTTATCAAAGTGGGTTGAAGCCTTCCCTTGCCAATCATTGGCAATGGCAAGGATCTTGGTAAGGGAACTGTTCTCTCGGTGGGGACTGGTCCAGATCATGGAATCTACCAGGGGAGCCACTTCATGGGGCAAGTCATGCCGGCTACCTTAAAAGTGTTCAGGATAGAAGGAAAATGGCATGTGGCTCTCAACCCACAGTCATCGGGGGTTGTGGAGTGACTTAATCGGACCATCAAAGAAAGGTTGCAGAAGAAAAGAGGACAGTCCTTGAAAAAGTGGCTGTGGTTCTGCCGTTTGTGTCATGTATCCTATGTGGTTACTGCTTGTACTATTACAAGGTGCGCCACCAGAGGGCACTGCAGTGGGAGACTTGCAGGTTACCTGTGCAGGTGTGCCAGGCCTAGTATAAAAGGCAGGCCACCATGTGTGATCCTCACTCTGGAGTTGCATTAAATGGACTAAGGCTACTACAGTTCAAATACAACACATTGTCTTGTGGAGTCATTATCAGAGCATCTGAAGACATAACAATTGGCGATGAGATTACGGACCTTCACGCGAAAATGGCTACCTTTGGTGCGTTGCAGCAGTTCGCCGATGGTGATGATTGAGATGCCTTTGTGGAGAAGCTCGACCATTTCTTCACAGCAAACGACCTGGCAGGCGACAATCTGGCCACAGTGGCTGATAAGCGCAGAGCTATTCTGTTAACTAGTTGTGGGCCCACCGTCTATGGCCTCGTCAGGGACTTGCTGGCACCAGCGAAAACAACGACCAAGACATACGAGGAGCTTGTAACGCTGATCCAAGAACAACTCAAGCCCAAAGAGAGCATCCTCACAGCCAGACACCGGTTTTATACCCACCGATGGCCCGAAGACCAGGAAATCGCGAAATATGCTGCAGACCTCAGGAGGCTGGCGGCACCGTGTGATTTCGGCGACCACCTCACCGAAGCGCTGCGGGATATCTTTGTCATTGAAATCGGCCACGAGGGCCTTCTTCACTGGCTACTATCTGTGGATACCAGTCACTCTGCAGAAGGCCATCTCTGTGAGCCAAGCATTCATGATCTCGACCTGCGGCTCTAGGCGGATGATGCATCCTCAGGACTCAAACTCGGCAAGTACTGTGCACAGAATAGCGCCTTTTAGAGACTGGATTGTAGAATGTGTATCTTCTCAGGGAAGAGAGAACATGCCCCCGAGTCCCTTAACTCAGAGTCCGCCGAGGGGGGCTAATCGAGTAGCACCATACTGGCGTTGCGGAGGGAATCACAGGGCTCACCAGTGCCGCTTTAAAGACTATGTATGTAAAGGCTGCAGCACAAAGGGCCACCTCCAGGAATGTGTAAAAGAAATCTGACTCATTGTGTTGATGAAGAGTCTGCAGATGGCCATGACTCCAACGTGGATTATGAAGCGATAGTCAGAGGGGCAGCTCAGCCCCACGTTGAGGTGTATGGCATGTTTACCTGCACCACAAAATGTTTCCCATTGAGGATGGAAGTCGAGATAAATGGCGTTCCAGTCTTCATGGAAGTGGACACGAGGGAGAGCCAGTCAGTAATGAATCAAAAAGTTTTTGATAGGCTATGGGACAATCAGGCTGAACGATCCAAGTTGGTCCCGGTTCAGGCAAAGCTGCACACCTACACCAATGAACTTATCCCAGTCGTTGGTAGTGCGGATGTAAAGGTACTCCATGACGGCGCGGTGCACAGGTTATCCCTGTGGATTGTTGCAGGTGATGGACCAGCGGTACTCGGAAGAAGGTGGATGGAGAAGATCCATTGGAGCTGGGAAGATTTCATCCCTCCAGCTATCGACGTCCTCCGCACTCAGAGGAAAACAAGCCCTCACCTGAGGTTGGATCCGGCACCAGAGAGCAGACCAGCACAGCACCCGAGGCACAGACCACTCAGCACGACTGCGTGGAGATGATCCAGCTGAGATGACCCGAACGCACCTTCCAGGCTCCAGTGGCAGGACGCCGGAGGAAGAAAATCGGATCCAGAGGTGACTTCCCAGCCTCGGTGGTAGAACCCGGGGAGAAGAGGATCACAGCAGTCGACATCATGGATGGAAGAAAGATGGCGCCCAAACCACGAGGTGAGACGCTGAAGAAAAAGATGGCGGCGGCCAGACCACGAGGTGCAGTGCTGATGGAGCAACACGTGGTACCAAACGGAGAAGAGGATTGGGGTAAAGTTAGCAAGGCTCTCTTAAAGGAGGCCTGCAACCCACCACACTTAAAGGGACAGTTCCACACTCTCAATCAATGTAATAGCAACTGTGAGTTAGATGTAAAATGTGTAATTGATGATCAGAGTTGTGTACATGCAATAAGCAAAGAAAAGTCACGCAATCGCGATCGGAGCTACAGGTTATTTACAATGAGTAATGAAATGTTGTGCAATGTCGGATTTCAACTGCATCCAGTCAATGCAGCGGGCAAACACCCATCGGGAGCACACAGGTCCAGCGAGCTACCCAATGCTGTAGCCTGCGTCCCTGGGACCAGAGGGATGCACCACGGAGTTTGGCCACATGCAGCTAATATATAAAAGCTGCAGAGCGAGCGATCTCAGGAGGGCAATGGCACTGGTATCAATACCCTGCCCCCGATCGGCTTCACCTCTCAGGCACCCGATGGCACCAACTGCCACGAGCCTGAAAGAGCAAACCGCGCTAAGTCGCAGCCCCCAGACCCTATCACCACCAAGGCCACACCCGAGAACGAAGGGTCACCCGCAACAGTTCGTCCAAATGAGACTGGGACCAGCCAGGATCCCAAACCAAATAACGCCCAGGAAAGCGAGTCAGCAATTCCCTGTGCACTGCTAGACGACTGCTCCTCAGGGAGTAGCAGCGACCCAGAGTGCAAGAAGAGGCCAGGGTGATCACAGGAGCAATGGCAAAAGTCCCAAGAGCAGGCAACTTAAGCCAACTGGGTTCCCACTGCCAGCACTGGGCACCACGCCACCACCAGACTACCTGGACACCATCCAGCAGTTCTGGCACTAGTTTGCCCTCATGTACCGGTGCTGACCCCAGCACTGACTCCAAGTATATACCTGCCCATTCAAATGTACTTGCCTCACTACGGTACTACAAATGTAATACTGTAAATGCAAATTTTTTTTTGGACTTGAATGTATATGAATGTAATGAGCCAATGGCACAATCTGTAAGTGAGGGGAGGGGTGGGCAGGAAGTGAATGGAGTGGTCATGGATGCACAAACAGAAACCACCAGCACCTCTACTGCCAACGAAATACCACCTACTCACCCAAGATGGAAACGACCCTCCAAAGGTCAACCAGATAGAGCTAAGCGCAGAGCACAGTCAATGCAAAGGCGATTTGCACTAAGGACTTGGGGGAGAGTGATGTCATGTAAACATAGAAACATAGAAATATAAATTAGGTGCAGGAGCAGGCCATTCGGCCCTTCGACCCTGCACAGCCATTCAATAAGATCATGGCTGATCACTCAACCTCATTACCCCTTTTCTGCTTTCTCTCCATACCCCTTATGCCTTTGGCCGTAAGGGCCCTGTCTAACTCTCTTTTGAATATATCTAACGAACTGGCCTCAACAACTTTCTGAGGTAGAGAATTCCACAGGTTAACCACTCTCTGAGTGAAGAAGTTTCTCCTCATCTCGGTCTTAAATGGCTTACCCCTTATTCTTAGACTGTGACCCTTTGTTCTAGACTTCCCCAACATCGGGAACATTCTTCCTGCATCTAACCTGTCCAATCCGGTCAGAATGTTATATGTTTCTATGAGATCCCCTCTCATTCTTCTAAATTCCAGTGAATATAAGCCCAGTTGATCCAGTCGCTCCTCATAGGTCAGTCCTGCCATCCCGGGAATCAATCTGCTGAACCTTCGCTGTACTCCCTCAATAGCAAGAACGTCCTTCCTCAGATTAGGAGACCAAAACTGAACACAATGTTCCAGGTGTAGCCTCACCAAGGCTCTGTACAACTGCATTAAGACCTCCCTGCTCCTGTATTCAAATCCTCTAGCTATGAAGGCCAACATGCCATTTGCCTTCTTTACCACCTGCTGTACCTGCATGCCAAACTTCAATGACTGATGTACCATGACACCCAGGTCTCGTTGCACCTCCCCTTTTCCTAATCTGTCACCATTCAGATAATATTCTGTCTTCCTGTTTTTGCCCCCAAAGTGGATAACCTCACATTTATCTACATTATACTGTATCTGCCATGCATTTGCCCACTCACCTAACCTGTCCAACTCACCCTGCAGCCTCTTAGCATCCTCCTCACAGCTCACACCACCACCCAGCTTAGTGTCATCTGCAAACTTGGAGATATTACATTCAATTCTTTCATCTAAATCATTGATGTATAATGTAAATAGCTGGGGTCCCAGCACTAAACCCTGCGGCACCCCACTGGTCACTGCCTGCCATTCCGAAAAGGACCCGTTTATTCCGACTCTCTGCTTCCTGTCTGCCGACCAGTTCTCTATCCACTTCAGTACATTACCCCCAATACCATGTGCTTTAATTTTGCACACTAATATCTTGTGTGGGACCTTGTCAAAAGCCTTTTGAAAGTCCAAATACACCACATCCACTGGTTCTCCCTTGTCCACTCTACCAGTTACAATCTCAAAAAATTCTTAGAGATTTGCCAAGCATGATTTCTCTTTCATAAATCCATGCTGACTTGTATCGATCCTGTCACTGCTTTCCAAATACGCTGCTATTTCATCTTTAATAATTGATTCCAACATTTTCCCCACCACCGATATCAGGCTAACCGGTCTATAATTCCCTGTTTTCTCTTACCTCCTTTTTTATAAAGTGGTGTTACCTTAGCTACCCTCCAGTCCATGGGAACTGATCCAGAGTCAAAAGAATGTTGGAAAATGATCACCAACGCATCCACTATTTCTAGGGCCACTTCCTTGAGTACTCTGGGATGCAACCTATCAGGCCGTGGGGATTTATCGGCCTTCAATCCCATCAATTTCCCTAACACAATTTCCTGACTAATAAGGATTTCCTTCAGTTCCTCCTTTTCGCTAGACGCTCGAACCCCTAGTATTTCCGGAAGGTTATTTTTGTCTTCCTTAGTGAAGACAGATCCAAAGTATTTGTGCAATTGGTCTGCCATTTCTTTGTTCCCCATTATAAATTCACCTGATTCTGACAGCAAGGGATCTACGTTGGTCTTCACTAATCTTTTTCTCTTCACATATCTATAGAAGCTTTTGCAGTCAGTTTTTATGTTCCCAGCAAGCTTCCTCTCACACTCTATTTTCCCCCTCTTAATTAAACCCTTTGGCCTCCTCTGCTGAATTCTAAATTTTTCCCAGTCCTCAGGTTTCCTGCTTTTTCTGGCCAATTTATATGCCTCTTCTTTACATTTAACACTGTCGCTAATTTCCTTTGTTAGCCACGGTTGAGCTACCTTCCCCATTTTATTTTTACTCCAGACAGGGATGTACAATTGTTGAAGTTCATCCATGTAATCTATGTATCCTACATGGTTACTGCTTGTACTATTACAAGGTGTGCCACCAGAGGGCACTGCAGTAGGAGACTTGCAGGTTACCTGTACAGGTGTGCCAGGCCTAGTATAAAAGGCAGGCCACCATGTGTGGTCCTCACTCTGGAGTAACATTAAATGGACTAAGGTCACTACAGTTCAGGTACAACACATTGTCTCATGGAGTCATTATCAGAGCATCTGAAAACATAACAGTTTGTCCTGATGGGGGTCCGAGCCAGCCTCTCCAGAAGCACGGGGTATTCCCTGCATGAGCTCATGACTGGTAGGGTTATGCGCACCCCCACCCATGTTCTGGCACCGGTTCTCACAGCGGGGCATGTGAGAGAGATAAACAGGGACAAGTTTGTCAAGAATCTGTTCGAATACTTGAAACAGATTCATTGGCAAGCTGCCAGCAACATGGGGAAGCAGCACTGGAGCAATCAGTTGCTGCTTGAGCTCCGGAGAACCCACGAGTGCAAGATAGGGGATCAGGTCATGGTCCGCAATTACACTGGGGTGGGCATGTTTGAGCCTTTGTACATGGGACCACACAGCATCGTAGTTAAGGCCAGTCCCATGGTGAATGCGGTTAAACTTCCGAAGCGCACAAAGTGTTCCATGTAAACCAGTGCAAGTTGTTTAACCCGGGCGAAAGAGCGAGAAACAGAAAGAAGCACCAAAGCGCTGTAAACAGCATGGTGGACGCGGGTCTTCCTCCCATTGTTTGGGAGTGAGGAGCCCGTGGTGGTGGTGGTTGGAGGAGTAGGAGGATCCCACGGCCGAGAGTACTGTGGTCGCCTCCTTACACACCGCCGAGGAGCCGTTAAAGGCCCAGGGTCTCAGAGACCTAGCGTAGCCACCCAGAGACGGGGGGCAGTGTATATAGTTTCCTTCTCAGTTTCGTGTTTTTACAGAGTGTGTTTTGATGTGGAGGTATACCTTCTCACGGAAAAGTTGCTGTTTCTTTGTATCTTCACAGGAAATTGAGAGAAAGATGGAGACAACCCTGGTAATCGTTTTTTGGAGCTTAGCCGGAACAGGGTATAGCAGGAGGGGGGGCGCCTAGTTGTCCTTCCTCTACGGATGTACTGGGGGGAGCGGACCCACCGTGACATAGTGGGGTAGGACAGGGGACACAGATGGGATGCAGCCTACTTCCACGAGGGAATGTGGCCAGGGTGGCTGGGGTCAAATTCGACAAAATACTCCAGCCACGCCGGGCTCACATACGGGGAGGCTTCCAGACCGCATCCCAGACTGAAGGTCACAGCCACACGGATTAGGGCGACCGAGGACTAGCGCCTATGCTTGAAGTGCAAGGGACACATTCCCTTGGGACGGTGGTGGTGGCTCAGGAAATTGAGTCAGGACATGGGGAACCAGACAGCGGATTGGGAACGACTGGGGAACGATACATACTGACAGATCACGGGGTCAAAGGGGGGAGTGGAAGTGTGCTGGGACAAGTGGTGGAAGGAGGAACAGGGAATTTGTGTGTGTATATGTGGGGGTCAGAACGGATCTGCCCAGCAGGTGTGTCGATTGCCTTTTCGAGGCAATGGCAGGACGTCGGGGCTGGGATCAGATGGGATTGGAGTATGGACTCCTGCGTGATCCCAGACCCTCCCAACACAATAAATGCCACTGAACTTGTCGCACACGAGAGGAAGCCCCTGCCCACAGCCCCACCGGTACAGACAACAGAAGTTAGGTGTCCAGCCACCACACCAGGCCCAGGGAATGGTTTAGTTTTAGTCCCGATGGGAAAGGTTTTATTCCAGGGGGTGCATTACGGGGTCGCTTCGGTCATTTTAAACCTAACTGGGGGTACATCTGCTCAAGTGGTGTCCAAAAGAAACTGAGCAGCTGCATGAGGCGCTCATTAAAAAAATGTTCCGCCAGTTCTTTGAATTCAGTTACGGGGATGTGAGTTGGGAAAGATTGTACGATATGGGAGTGAGGGATAACGTTAGTCCGGGGAGACAGAGGCAAGGGGTGCTCAATGATGTCGCCATGACGTTTAGCGCGGGTACATCTCTCGTCAATAGTACGGACGACGTGCAGCTGCAGATGCAGATCAGTGGTTTAAAGGACCAGCTGTGGAAAATCCTGGGGGAAGGGAACGCTGTGGTAGGGTCAGAGTTAGAGGACCAGACAATGACTGTCCATTTAAAGGAGGTTATCGCAGGGCTGGAGACACATGCAAAGACTGTAAATGCATTAATAGGGAAGGACAGGAATGCCTCGGCACAGGCAGCACGAAACAAAGTGTGCGTGTTGTACGGTGTTTGGTTGCTGAGCGAGGGGCGCAGTCATTTAGACAACCTCCAGCAGGGTGGCGTTCCGTGATGGATCAGCAACCAGCACCACACAGCACTCAGCCCGTACAGTAATTCGATGAGCCCGTGTCAGCTCTGTCTAGCCTCCGAAGCCTACCCAGTCCCAGTGGATTGTGGTCGGTCCAACCACACAATCATGGGAATAGTGTTGTGTATGCCGGTAATGAGCAGGACATCACAGCCAGCGTCGGTATACAGAGTGGAGAACATTGGGGTCATACGGGAAGGGGTGCACGTGCGGTATCATGCGGTCCCACCATTTGTTATAAAGTGGGAGCACGCCATGACTGGCACTGACCTCAAGGGGTGCCAGAGCAGGGGTGCACACATCATATTGTGTCCCCAGCATTTGAACGCTTTCGATCGGCCAGAATGCGGGTTTGAATCAGAGAGTCGAGAGCCCATCAATTGCACCATGGATGTGAGGGCCCAGAGCCACGTTCCACCTCAGGTAACATATGTGGGCAATGGGACATTCTGCGTAACCACGAGTGTGGACCGGTATCGAGTGCACCGGGACACTTGGTGTCTGGTCACCGACAGCACTTGCTGCTTCAAACCCCACGCCGAAGTTCAAGTGGCACAGGAACGTATTATTCCGATCCCAGAACCATCCACAGTACACATTACGGTAAACGACACGATCCCGAACCTGCAACAGCACATTACCCAGTTTGGGTATCAGATTCATTTTCTGCCGGAACACCTAACAACATTATTAAAGGCCATCGAGCTATCCCAAAAACATTATTTCACACTGGAACAGACGAATTGGGACACAGGGAAAAGAATTAAAGGGATAAATTCCCCGCTCTGGTGCGACCTTGGTATAAGTGTGGAGGTTCCTCGGTGGATCCGGATATGCTCACATGCTCTCGTCATTGTACAGTTTTTGATTGTGATATACCTGTTGTGTATTTCTTGTAAAAAGAGAATTCAGGCGCTCCGGATTCGATGGGAGGCCGTAGTTAAATAACCTTGAATGTAACTTCCTGTATCTATATGGTAACAGTGCGATGCACGTTTGTATTTCGGGGACGTATATTCGGAGTGTTTTAAAAGTAAAAAGGAGAGGATTGGGTGGGAACCACGATGCTTACTCACCAAAGGACATTGATATGTTCTAGTACTCTTGAAATATCATAGGGGGAACTGTAGTCATCACGTCCCCAAGAATTGGACATTATCTGCACATTGCGTTTTAATATTTCTCACTGCAGAAAAGCTGTTTATGGGAGGGGCCCAGGTACTTTTCCATCCACGTCTGATGGGCAGGGGGTGGTCTGGGAAGACAATGGCCTGGATAAGGCAACTCACCACAGGCAATGGGAAAATGGAGGGTCCATTGTTAAGCAATATGAACTCGGCAGAGTTAGATCAGATGAACTGATCAGTGATCAAGCTGGATGAGATAACCCTGAGAGGCGGGAAACCAGAACACTAGAAAGCCATTAAGCCGCAGACCGGTTGGAAGCGTAAACCCCTCACTGGACTCAAAACAGGAAGCCTCAAAACAAGGAAAACTTTATTGGTCCAGGAGAGGCAAACAAAAAGGATCCTTGAAACAAGGAAAAACTTTATTGGGCCAGAAGAGGCAAACAATTTTTGCATATAAAAGGGGCCGTGTGACCACATCTCTTTCTCTCTTGCTCTCGTGTGTTTCACCTCTACCAGAACCAAGCACTCCGTGTGGGACGGAGAGAAGAAACCAGTACGGCACCAGAAGAGACACGTTTTCGCTAGGAGAAGCAATGAGTAAGCCAACGAATTGGTGAGCATCATCCCTGCCCACGCATCTTTAAGATCACAGCCACTGTGTGAGGAGATGTAGTGGGTTCTCCCAACCAAGCCTTAGTAAGGGTTTTAGTGGGGAGGTTTTTGCTGCAAGGACCATGGGACATATACTGTGGATCCGAGCAGAGGGTTTCGACGTTGGGTACTTTGCGATAGGGGCGGTTCAGACATGCCAGGGTCACTTCTGTTTTGGACGCAGTGGGTCTGATCCCGTCTGCTGCTACCCTCTTCCCCAGGAATTCTACCTCTGGAGCTAAGAAGACGCACTTCGCCCTTTTCAGTCGCAGCCCTACCCGGTCCAGGCTGCGTAGCACCTCCTCCAGATTGTGGAGGTGTTCTTCAGTATTGCAACCAGTGATGAGGATGTCGTCTCGAAAAACCACCATCCTCGGAATCGACTTGAGGAGGCTTTTCATATTTCGCTGAAAGATCGCGGTGGCCGAACGAATCCCGAACGGATATCTGTTATACTCAAACAATCCCTTGTGTGTCGTGATAGTGGTCAGCTTCTTCGACTCACTCGCCAGCTCCTGGGTCATGTAAGCTGAGGTCAGGTCCAATTTTGAAAAATGTTTGCCACCGGATAGCGTCGCAAAGAGGTCCTCCGCTCTCGGTAGTGGGTACTAGTCTTGGAGTGACACCCGATTGATGGTGGCCTTGTAATCGCCACATATCCTGACCGACCCATCCGCCTTGAGCACCGGCACGATCGGGCTCGCCCAGTCACTGAATTCGACTGGTGAGATGATGCCTTCCCTCAGCAGGCGGTCCGATTCGCATTCTATCTTTTCCCGCATCATGTATGGCACCGTTCTGGCCTTGTGGTGTATTGGCCTGGCGTCCGGGTTTATGTGAATCACTACCTTGGTCCCCATGAAAGTGCCGATGCCGGGTTGAAATAATGAGTCAAATTTGTCCAAGACCTGTGAGCACGATACTCGCTCCTTAGAAGAAATTGCATTGACATCGCCCCATTTCCAGTTCATGACAGCACGCCAACTCCTCCCCAGTAGTGCAGGACTGTTCCCCGGGATACTCCAGAGTATTGTATTGTACTACATCGTCACTGTGTTTATTTGTTTTGCTGTGTTGAGGTAGCTTTAATAAAAGCATTGCCGGTTGTGACCAAGGTATTTGTCTGTGACTCATTCAACTGTTCAGTACAATAATCACTACCAGGTTGAGAACTATTGTAACTTGGGGGTGCATCTAAAACACTTACACATCCCAGAACAAATAATTAAAAAAAAATCTCTTTGTATTCTCCCTTGTATTACTGTCCCCTGCTATCCCTGTACTTAGTGTACACCTCTTTTCGTACCCTCAATTGTTCCCTTATGGCTTTATTCAACCTTGGAGTCTCATTAATGTTTAGCTTGTTCTTGTTTTTTAGTGGAATATATTTTCCTGGACTCTGTTGAACACCGTTTTAAATGTTTTCCCCTTCTGTTCTCCATTACTGTTTGCCAATATTGTTGTCCATTTTATTTTACCAAGCTCTATTCTCAGCCCTTCAAATCGGCTTTTCTCCAATCTATTATCCTGATCTTCATCACACTTATGTCCTTCTCAATTATTATCTTAAAGCGTATTATATTATGGTCACTATTGCCTCGATGTTTGTCCAATTTTACTTTTATCTGCTCTGGTTCATTCCCCATTACTAGCTCCAATCTCGAATCCTCCCTTGTTGGTCATCTTACCAACACTCCTGCAGTATCCCGGCAGTGATCCGCTCCCCCCACCAGCGCTCCATTGCTGCCAATCCATCTTAAGTGCATCAACAGAGCATGCACCGCCGATGTGCTCCCCACCCCCGAACGCAAAATTCTGTCCTGAAAATGTTGCTGCCGCCGATCGGTGCCACGAACAGCTTTTTCTATCGGTGCACTGTGCTTGCAGTGCTTGTAAAATGACGGTGCGCCTGCCATTAAAGGGGAGGACCTATTGCCGCAACCACCATCTTATTTTTTTGTTGGCCGAATGACATGTCAGGCCGACAGTTATGCCTCCGGATTTGGCCGGGCCATCAACAGGCAGCCTGGCACACCCTCTTGGGTGCCAGGCCACTGACCCGGCCGAAACACTCACTGGTGGTCCAGTGGACCTAACTTAAAGAATCGCAGAGCTCGCAGTGGCCCTCCCCTTTAAGTGAAGGGGAGAGACGTGGTGATGCGCCGGCGTGGTGACATCATCAGCGTTATGCTGATGAGTGGTAGCGGTGGACACTCCGCCCGCCTCCCACTTCCGCCCCCTCTTACTGAACTTCCGCTGCCATTATCACCGACTTCCAGGCTGCTCGAGAAAAAAAGCCAATGAGCAGAACTTCGTGCAAGATGGCACCACATCTATCATTGCATTAAAACAGTCGAAACATGGTAGGTGTGCTGTGTTTTTAGCGGGGGGCAATTTCGGCCACAAACTGGTCTGTACAACAATAAAACAGAGGAACTGGAGGCAATAATATATTGCGATGAAGCAGACATAGTAGGGAATACTGAAACATGGCTACAGAAACATTGCAGGGTATAACATATTTAGAAAAGATAGAGAGGGTAAAGGAGAGGTGGAGTAGCTGTACTTATAAGGAATATGGCAATAGAAAAAGTGAAGCAGCTACTGGTAAGACAGAAATAGAATTCATGTGGATAGAGATAAAATATAATAAAGGATTGATCACTTTAATAGGGGTAGTCTACAGATGACCTAATAAAGGAAAGGATGTGGAGAAAAATATATGCAAACAAATTATGAAAATGACTAAAAAACATGGAATAATAATCATGGGGGATATCAACTACTCCGATATTTATTGACCAGAAGAGGTAGTCAAAGAGTAAAGGGAATGGAGTTACCACAATATGTACAGGATTCCTTTCCAACCACATAAGAACATAAGAACATAAGAACATAAGAATTAGGAACATGACAAAATGGCGGCCATTCCACTCGGCTGCGTGGCTGCCAATTTCCGGCAGTAACAAGCCTAAAGGGAAGGGGCAATTTTGGCCCCTTTAACTCACTTTATTTTTAACCATCTTTTTACACTCTTGTTCTATAATTCTATTTATTCCCTGGCCATCAATGTCCTCCCTTACTTTATTCATTCCTATGCTCTCCTTTCCTGTTTTGTTTATAATTAGGCTAGTTTTATTTCTTGTATATCTTTACCCTATCCTACTAGTTTAAAGCCTTTGCCACCCCCCTATTTACCCTTTCCAGTAGAACACGGGTCTCATCTCAGTTCAGGTAGGGCCCATCCCATCAGTACAGCTCCTTCCTATCCCAGTACGGTGCCACTATCCCATCAAAAGGAACCCCTCTTTCCCACATGTTATACCCTATCAAAGGTGCCAGAAATGTCATGGTCTGTAACTTTACAGTGTGCACTGAGATAATCGCTCCAGGATGTGAGAGTGTCACAAGATGATGGATTTGGTTTAAAGCCAATTTGAGACTGTTCCAGATTCTGGGCTTTTCCGGACTTTCGATTTGTTTCTGACGTCACGAATCCGGAAACACCCGAGCCCAGGTTCGGGTATTTCTGAATTTCGGAATGTCAGAAAGGGGGGTGGGGGGATTCCCGCCGAGGAGCTGTTTGGGCCATTCGGCCCCGCCGAGGAGGTTGTTGTCAGGTGGGCACCGCCGATGATGCCGTCGAGCCGGCCACGCCGAGGATGTTGTCGGGCGGGACCCTGCCGAGGATGTTGTCGGGCGGGACCCTGCCGAGGATGTTGTCGGGTGGGGACCCTGCCGAGGATGTTGTCGGGCGGGACCCTGCCGAGGATGTTGTCGGGCGGGACCCTGCCGAGGATGTTGTCGGGCGGGACCCTGCCGAGGATGTTGTCGGGCGGGACCCTGCCGAGGATGTTGTCGGGCGGGACCCTGCCGAGGATGTTGTCGGGCGGGCCTGACAAGTCCCTGGTGTAAGGGCAGCGGCGGTGAGGTGAGTGGGGGGAGGCAAGCGGCGACGAGGCTCGGCCCGAGGTTGGGCAGCAGTGGGGCCCCGAGGTCGGCAGGGTCGTCGGGTCCGAATTCCGGAACATTCTGGTTCCGGATTCTCGACACTGCATCTGTACTAATCTACATTATTGGATCTGACTATGATCCTTAGTTAGAAATAGGTTCACGTTTTGCTGCTTCCTTTTCAGATAGAACACGAATCGTCAGGAACAGTTAAATTAGATCAACCAAAAGAACAGTCAAGCCTTCAGACAGGTTTTTGAGATTTGGAGCATCGATGCTATCTATGTCAACAGTCTTTCTGCGATAAGCTTATGAAGGAATTGTCTAATCGAGGTTACCAACACGATAAAGAAGTGTGTTTTTTCTCTCGGAACAGAAAGCTCAAAGTTGGAAGTAGAAGCTTACTGCATGTTTTACAATAAGAACTATGAAACCTCATGTGTAGTCCAGGATATGAGTTGTTTTTTTAATGTTTGCTGCAGGACCTCAGCAAAAATTTCCCCCCCCAACTACTTCATATATTTGTTAATTCTTTCCTCCTCCACATCTTTTCCTCAGTTATTTATGGAATCCAAAACTAAAAAAACTCCCCTCACTTCCCATGGTGTTCTTGTGGTTCTTGCCGAAGCTGTTGTTGGTGTACATGTATTGTGGCTAGCAATAAAGAATCCAATAGATAATTTCCTGGAATTTCTCAGGGGAGTTTGGCAGAAAATTGACGGAAACCCTGTTGAGAAAAATAAATTTATCCGAGGGAAATTAATCAAGTAAAGTTAAAACCATAAGCAAGGCTTACAGTAAAGACAGAAAAGACACATGTTGCTGAGTACACGGAAAACTGCTGAACTCGACACTTTGAGAACAGAATGCTTTGGCACCTCTGAACTCATTAATCGGTTTACTGTTATCAAGGCTAGAACAAAGCGCAAAGCAAACAGAGCCCATTTGTTACAGGATAAATTCTCCTTAGAAAGGGTCATAGCTGGGGTCAAGGGACTCTCAAGAAGATTGTACTTGGGCATGTGCCAGATACTAACAGCTTATAGTAGTAAAACCAAGACAAATGGTTGGGGCTGGAGACAGTAATCGTAGAAAAAACAAACTGCAGAGGTTAGCTAGGAGCCACATAGTGTTGTATGAGATAACGGGAGACAAAGACTGATTGAGGACACTCCAGGTGTGTTTGGTAAACCTCTTCAAGGATGAAAGAATCACACAAAACAAATGGATTTGGAGAGGAGTTCACAGAAATGATGTAGCACATGACTAATCAGATAAGAGGCGTACAGGATGAATTGCTGGAATTGTATGTACCAATGAAATCATTGTAATTGTATTAACCAATGTAATCGTAGTAGGTAGGCGAGGATTTGTGACACATTAGGGGAAACAACCAATGGAACACTTCCGCGCTTAGCTTCATGATTTTGTATGAATTTTGACTGTATTTTGAATGTATAAAAATAGCAGCCGGAGGTTGTTTGGAGAGAGCGGTGGAGGTGTATCCAGTGCAGGACTGGTGCGAGCCATCTCTCCCTTGATCGTTCGAGTAAAAATAAACAACTCTTCTCCATATACAGACTTGTGTTGAGTGTTATATTTAAATACTCCACAACAATTGGCGCTGTGAGCAGGGTACCTACGGGGAACAGACAGATGGGCGTTCATAGAGCATCACGAGTAAGTATATTTAAACTACCACTCATAATCCGATGTAAGCTTTTACGAAACATGTCAATTGTCTGGGGTACCTGAATCTGTGAAAAGTCTGTTATGGTGCAAAGGACTTGGGGTAATTTAAATGTGGTGTATATCCGTCACTATATAAGTCAAAGTGAGAAACCGGTAGTGGTTGCAAACTCTAGGTTTAAGGAACTAGATCAGGGAGACAATCATTATTGTTAGTCCAACCGGACGTTAGAGTTGTCCAAGGGCTTGGAGACAGTTCACAGAATCCGATGACGGGGTAGACATGCCCAAACGTGAGATTATAAGGTATGGATGGGATTGTAGACTCTAGGGAGGGACAATCAGTATCTAAGAATACAGTTTAAATCGATAGGAAAATTGCGGTGGGGCCGTAGACTCTGGGTTTAAGTGAAATCAAATAGAGGGACAGTTAGTATCTGAGAATACAGTGAAACCGATATAGGGGTAGACGTATGTCGTATAAGGATATGCTGGACTGGGGGCCGGATGACTCCCTGAGTAGATATTTTTCAGACGACCATAAGAAACTGATAGTGACTATGTTAAGTGACGGATGGGATCCCAAAGAAGACCCCACTAAACAAAAAGAATGGTGGGAGAAACAAAAACACAAGAAAACCGCTAAGGCAGGGTTGATGGTGGTTCATCAGTGCTTACAGTATAAGGCCACAATTGGAGGAATTGTGCAAATTAAGAGTAGAAGTAAGTAGTTTAAAAAAGGCACGGGCGATTTGGACCCCAGGACGATGAGGACACAAAAGTAAGCCGTAATGAAAAGGACACACAGGACGAGGCTGTGTGACCCAGTGTCCGCCACGGCGCCTGATTGGTCCGACTGGCCCAACAGTGAGGAGGCTTCCGTGGCTTCGCTGATAGTGTAGGCGGGCGGGTGAGCCAATACCCAAATAGCTAATTATAAAAGTTTTACTCCTATGGAAAAACAGGACGTACTAAGATCTCTAGGTGCTTTAAAACTCCGGAATAAAAATGTAGAATTTTGGAAGTGTTTACAGGAGATGTGTGACATACATGACATGCATGAGCAGGATGTGTACCAACTAGTAAGGGCGAAATGTCTGCGGGATAAATGGAACGGTCTACAAAATCATTTTACAGCAGGAGCCTGGTTCCCAGAGGTTAGACAAATGGCCTATGACCAGTTCCAGACAGCTGTCCAGACTGCTTTGGGGGACAGCCAGCCCAATTGGGGATTAATTATGTTAGTAAAACAGCACAAAGGTGAGAATAGTAGCGATTATGGGGAAAGATTGTGGACAGCATATCGGGAATCATCGGGACAGCTCAACCCGCAGCGAGACGATATCCCCTTTTGCAGGATGTTTAAGGATGGGTTGACCGCCGAGCATCAGAAGATCCTCAAAATGGGGGTCGTAGCGGCCAATAATTATAACGACATAGTAAGGTGGGTGTGTGAGGTTGACCATGTAACCAAAGCCGGCGGTAAACAAATTAAAACTGAAGTAGCAGCCACAACGGGAACATCACAAGATGGTCTGGAGTGCTATAAATGTGGGAAAAAGGGGACATAGAAAGTCTGAGTGTCGGTCAGCCGCACAGCAGTGTCAGAATTGCAATAAAACTGGACACACTAGCGAATGGTGCTGGGTGACGGGCAGGGCTCAAGAGGGAAAGGGACCAGGAAAGGGAACCGGGAGAACCAGAACGGACAACTGAACAAAAGAGCAGCTGCTCCAGGCCTTAAAAGACCTGGCAGCAAAATGAAGTCCAGCGGCCTCCCTTCAAGGAAGAGACGACCCGCGTATCCATGTGACAGCGGTGTTAGGGGGCCAGCAGTGCGATATGTTAGTTGATATGGGGGCATCAGTCTCTATTACCGACCTTCGCCTACCCACCACATGACACCATGTCGGTGAGGGGAGTAAGAGGCTCGGTCACAGTAGCCAAAGTAAGCGAGATTATTTTGTTAGAATTAGCTGGGATCCTACTACCGGCCCAATTTTATGTAATGCCCAACAACGAGGGCACAATATTAGGGATAGACTTATTGGATCAACTAGGAGCATTAGTAGACCCCAGGGGAAAGAAAATAGTATGGATAAAGGCGAACGGTCAGAAAACTAATACCTTCGAGGAGAAGAGTAATTTTGATGGGCATGCTAACGTGGGAAGTGTCCAACTTCTTGAAAGGGACTGGGGGGGCACTGGACAAGTGGGGAGCTATGTGTGAAAGTGTAAAAGGAGTTTGGGCTACCTCAAAACAGGACTGCGGGCTGGTAAAATGCAAGCCTGTGGTGATCCCAAGACCCGAACACTGCCAATACCCGTTAAAACCAGAAGCCACACAGGCTGTGAGACAGATAGTGGGGGATTTACTGAAAAGCGGTATACTCCGAGAGGTAGAGGGATCAACAAATTTCCCTGTTTGGCCCGTACGAAAGCCGGACGGATCGTACCGGGTAACTATTGATTATACCGCCCTCAATAAGGTGACTCCCCGTCAACATCCTATCGTGGCCAGCCCGGCCACAATATTTAATGCATTAAAAGCAGAACACAAGGAATTTACCGTATTAGACATAGCCAATGGATTCTGGTCCATGCCCTTGGCAAAAGAGTCCCAAGATGAGTTGGCGACCATCAGTACACCTGGACACGGGTTCCACAAGGGTTCCACTATAGCCCGGCCATATTACACCGGACTATGAGTCGAGCCATAGAAAAGGTGGTTTTAACCCCGAACAGGAGTACTATACTACAATACGAAGATGATCCACTGATAGCATCCGAGGACGATAGTGGGCACACAGGAGCCCTTATAGAGATCCTGGAAGTCCTGCAGGACGCAGGATTCAAAGTAAACCCCAAAAAGGCACAGATCGGACAAGCCGCGATACAGTACCTGGGACACGAGATATCCCAAGGAACTAGGACCATGTCCAATGATAGGAAGGAGGTCATTAAAATCATGCTCCGACCAAAGACAGTCCAAGGAGTGCGTAAGGTCTTGGGGCTCTAACTATTGCAGGAGTTTTGTACCTAACTTCGCGGCAATCGCAGAACCAGTACAGCGGCTGGTGAAGGGGGGAAAGCCATCCCTAGAAATCATAGAGTGGGGCCCCAAACAGGAAACAGTATATGGTAATCTAAAGGAAGCCTTAATGTCAGCTCCAGGGCTGGGACTCCCAAACATGGATCTCCCGTTTCATATATATTGTGAGAACCAGGGAGGCTTGTATGGAGCCGTGGTGACACAAATACATGGGGATAGGATGAGACCCACAGCTTACTACTCAACACAGCAATCACCAATGGCTGCCAGCTTGTCCAGATGTGTGGCCGCACTGGATTGTGCCACATGGGCCGTCAAAGTTAGCCAACCCTTCATAATGACAGGAGAGATAATACTGCACACAAAACGCACACTGGTGGAAATGTTAAATACAGGGAAGCTCCGGGCCGTCTCCAACATCCACCGGGCAAAATGGGAGGCAGTCCTATTACCACATGATGAGTCAGTGAAGATAGTTAGGGTCACTGGGGAAAACCCCACAGAGGGAGGGGAGGCCCACGAGTGTGACGCACTCGAATGGGAAGACTCTCCAGGGAATCTGAGCGAAGTAGCCCTTGAAGACACGGACCTTACACTCTACGTAGACGGGTCTCGACAGTATGTAAATGGCCATCCCCGTACAGTATGGGCAGTGGTGGATCAGAACCTATAGGTAGTGATGCAAGGAGCACTAGACGGAGGTCTCTCAGCTCAGGTAGCCGAATAAACCGCATTAACCGAAGCCCTGTTATTAGCTGAAGGGAAGACGGTGAACATATACACAGACAGTAGATATGCTTTTGGGGTGGTGCACAACTATGCGGGGAAGATGAGGACTTGTCACCTCAGGAGATGAGGCCATCAAACATGATGGCTGAATACAACGACTGTTGGATGCTGCTAGTAAACCCGCTAAAGCGGCCGTTATAAAGGTCAAGGCCCACCAGCAAGTGCTAGATGAGACTCAGCGGGGAAATAAAGCTGCAGACAATGCTGCCCGAGAGGCAGCTACGTCTGCCGAAGTAGAAGTAGATCTAGTTTGCAGCTTTACCACAGAGGAAGACATAAACACAGTAAAGTTACATACAGATGTAAGTGTTAGAGAAAAGAGAGAATGGGAAAGAAAGTGAGGAATAGTAGGTACAGATTCGGTATGGAGGAAGGATGGAAAGGTGCTGGCCAACTCCTATATAAGGAAAATGCTCATGGAACTGCATCACAGCATCAACCATGGGGCCGACATTGCAAAGTATTGTCAGCGATGTATCACATGCGCACAACACAAGCCAGGAAGGGCCGTAAAAATAAAGATGGTCCACCAACCATGGTCCCGGGGGGCATGGGAAAACGTACAGATAGATTTCACGGGGCCACTGCCAAATTCCTGAGGACAAAAGTACTGTTTGGTAATTATAGATTTGTTTACCTGATGGGTGGAAGCCTTTGCAACTCGGAATTACACAGCCACCACAGTAGCACAGATCCTAGCAGAAGACGTAATTCACTGCTGGGGAATACCCACCCAAATTGACTCAGGTCAAGGAATTCATTTCACGGGTCAAGTAATGAAAGAAACTTGCAAAATATTCGGCATTAAACAGAAGTTCCACATCCCATATCACCCCCAAAGTTCTGGGATGGTAGAAAGAATGAATCAGACCCTTAAAACTGCCCTGAGCAAAGCAATACAGGAAACAGGGCAGGCATGGCCTGAACTCCGACTGACAATATTAATGAGGCTACGTACCAACCCAAACAGAACCATGGCACTAACCTCGTATGAATTAATGACAGGGCGTGCAATGAGGTTACCAGAAGGAATAGTGACAGGAGGAGCTGAATTAGGCCCCTTACGAGACAGAATCAAAAAGTATGTGATGGAATTGAGTGGGCAGTGGAAAGGTATGTGACAGGAGGTCCGAGAAAGACAGAGAGAGGAGGACAAAGACGGTGGGACAAATACCTCAGCTATAATCCCTGAGGTGGGAGCTAAGGATCTACGGTTAAGGACGTGGCAGAGAAACCAGGATTCGCACCGAGGTAATAATGGGAAATGTGGAAATGGCTGAGACCTTAAACAATTATTTTGCTTCCGTCTTCACAGTGGAAGACACAAAAACTATGCCAAAAATTGCTGGTCACGGGAATGTGGGAAGGGAGGACCTTGAGATAATCACTATCACGGCGCGGGGGGTAGTGCTGGAGAGGCTAATGGATCTCAAGGTAGACAAGTCCCCTGGTCCTGATGAAATGCATCCCAGGGTATTAAAAGAGATGGCGGAAGTTATAGCAGATGCATTCGTTATAATCGACCAAAATTCTCTGGACTCTGGGGAGGTACCAGCAGATTGGAAAGCAGCTAATGTAACTCCTCTGTTTAAAAAAGGGGGCAGACAAAAGGCAGGTAACTATAGGCCGGTTAGTTTAACACCTGTAGTGGGGAAAATGCTTGAAGCTATCATTAAGGAAGAAATAGCGGGACATCTAGATAGGAATAGTGCAATCAAGCAGACACAACATGGATTCATGAAGGGGAAATCATGTTTAACTAATTTACTGGAATTCTTTGAGGAAATAACGAGCATGGTGGATAGAGGTGTACCGATGGATGTGGTGCATTTAGATTTCCAAAAGGCATTCGATAAGGTGCCACACAAAAGGTTACTGCAGAAGATAAAGATACGCGGAGTCAGAGGAAATGTATTAGTACGGATAGAGAATTGGCTGGCTAATAGAAAGCAGAGAGTCGGGATAAATGGATCCTTTTTGGGTTGGAAATCGGTGGTTAGCGGTGTGCCACAGGGATCGGTGCTGGGACCACAACTGTTTACAATATACATAGATGAACTGGAAGAGGGGACAGAGTGTAGTGTAACAAAATTTGCAGATGACACAAAGATTAGTGGAAAAGCGGGTTGTGTAGAGGACACAGAGAGGCTGTAAAGAGATTTAGATAGGTTAAGCGAATGGGCTAAGGTTTGGCAGATGGAATACAATGTCGAAAAATGTGAGGTCATCCACCTTGGAAAAAAAAAACAGTAAAAGGGAATATTATTTGAATGGGGAGAAATTACAACATGCTGCCGTGCAGAGGGACCTGGGGGTCCTTGTGCATGAATCCCAAAAAGTTAGTTTGCAGGTGCAGCAGGTAATCAGGAAGGCGAATGGAATGTTGGCCTTCATTGCAAGAGGGATGGAGTACAAAAGCAGGGAGGTCCTGCTGCAACTGTACAGGGCATTGGTGAGGCCGCACCTGGAGTACTGCGTGTAGTTTTGGTCACCTTACTTAAGGAAGGATATACTAGCTTTGGAGGGGGTACAGAGACGATTCACTAGGCTGATTCCGGAGATGAGGGGGTTACCTTATGATGATAGATTGAGTAGACTGGGTCTTTACTCGTTGGAGTTCAGAAGGATGAGGGGTGATCTTAGAGAAACATTTAAAATAATGAAAGGGATAGACAAGATAGAGGCAGAGAGGTTGTTTCCACTGGTCGGGGAGACTAGAACTAGGGGGCACAGCCTCAAAATACGAGGGAGCCAATTTAAAACCGAGTTGAGAAGGAATTTCTTCTCCCAGAGGGTTGTGAATCTGTGGAATTCTCTGCCCAAGGAAGCAGTTGAGGCTAGCTCATTGAATGTATTCAAATCACAGATAGAGAGATAGATTTTTAACCAATAAGGGAATTAAGGGTTATGGGGAGCGGGCGGGTAAGTGGAGCTGAGTCCACGGCCAGATCAGCCATGATCTTGTTGAATGGCGGAGCAGGCTCGAGGGGCTAGATGGCCTACTCCTGTTCCTAATTCTTATGTTCTTATGTTCTTATTATGTACACCATATGAGGTGTTAATTAATGGCGATACATGCGCTTGCTTGAATATGAAAGGTAGGGGCTGATGGAAACACTGGTCCCAACTGAAAGAATATAAGGGTACGGTGGATGGCGGAACCTCGGCTACTCCCGGTAATCCACTCCTTAAGGTACGCCTTAGAGTATAACGAGTGGAGGGACGCATTAATAGATGGACTTTTCAGGGGATTAGGATTAATATTTGCAATATTCGGAGTACTGGTCTTAAAAAAATGGATCTGGAAAAGGGCACGTCCGGAGAAACGGTGCTAACAATTTGGCTGAAATAGAAATGATAAGGATCTCTTTGAACCCTGGGACGCCAGGCTGTCATCTCTTAACAGGAAGGTGTGGCTCGTTGTGAAGATCCTGGTGGGCGCAAAAATCCCCATGAGCCTGGAAGGAACCGTCAGGAGGATACTACGAGACTCCAGTTGCATAGGAGACAGAATTTATACGGAAAAAGGAGCCCTCTGCGGGAAGTGCGAACAAGCAGAACTATACATGGTATTGAATCCAAACGACCCTAAGGGACGCAAATGGAAAAATGGTATCTGGATATGTATGGACACTAGTCCAGGTTTCATGGATGTATCACAATAAAATATAACAGCACCGAGAAAGGATGGACTCCCCTCGAATCATGTGCGAATGGGGTCGAGTTTGAGTCGGGGTGGAGGGGGACCATCTGGGTAGCCCGATTGCTGAGTTCGGCATGGGAAGGGATCATATATAAAGCAGTCCCTACTACCACAGCCCCAGTTACTACTGCCCCCCTGGAATGCCCAGATATGACCGGGGGGGCTCCAGGAGGGCTCGCGATGAAACAAACTAAAGACAGAATCCACTTCAGGGTGCGACAGCGGGTGATTACGGTATTTTTAAACCTGACGGATTTAACTATCCCCAGTTTCTGTGGACCAGAATGGTTGCACTTTATAAGAATTTGACACTATGAGCCTTGCAAGGGCCAGAGTCAAACACCATGAAATTTCTGGTGACCTGAAAGACGAGGAGAAAGAGGGCGTATTAGAAATGGGCTATGCGGTTGGGGTCGCGACAGTCAACATGATAGACATTCAGGCTATAGAAGGGCAAGTCAGTACTTTAACCCGTACCTGAAAGGACTGTTAGAAAGAGGAGATAACAACAAGCTGCAGACCCAACTAGGGGATGGGGCCGAACGGGAGATACTGCAGGTAGCCCACACTTTGAGAGATCATGCAAAGACCATTAACCTATTGAAAGACCGAACCGCTAAGGCAAGTGCGGCCGCCGTATGTGACAGGTATGGAGCATGGATGCTGGCCTCAGTGGAACATAATTTGGAACAGTTACAGAACGGGGAGGTTCCCGGACTGGATAACTAATAATGTTTTTTAAATTTGGACACTGGATAAAAACCCTATCCAAACCTGTCAGGTTCGGAGGAATAGCCACACATGGGTCCCTGAGATTAGATGCGTCACTAGCCACCAGAACATAATAGGGTTCGTAGTAAGCATTCCCCAGTATAACCTTATTAAAGGACACGGTCTATATAAGGTTATAAACATAGGGGAAGTAAGAAACCAAACACGAGTAAGGTACTACAAGCCGCATCAGTATGTTGTTAAATATAGGAATAAGACCAAGGGCGTGTCTATAACAGATTGTTCTCAGAATAACCAGGTTGTGTTATGCTGAGAGTCATTTCAGGAGGCCAAGGATGACTATGGATGGCCTGCCAAGCAAAGGAATGTGTCTTAAGCACCACACCATGGGCGTTGGACTAGGAAACCATAGCGTCATCATAAGGAGATGGGCAATGGTGTGTCAGCATGACAGCTGCTAACCTGACTGTGGGAGGGGAAATAACATGCCCCATCAGACGCCCTAACTTCTGTCTGAAGCCCAAACACGAAATCAACATAAAAGGGTATATATTATACCCAAGTTGGGGAAAGAAACCGTCAACGGTAGGGGGTAGGCATGATAAAAGCGGGGTATAAAGGTTTTGAGGAGCCACAAGGAAAACCAATCCCTAAGTTAAGTGGAGCAGATTGCATTGGAAAGGAGTGTGTTTGAACAACGAAGCAAATACGTCGTCTTGGAGGAACAAATCGAAAAACTTCAAAAGGACACTGAAAAAGAACTGCTGAACCACCGTGGTATGCTCGGTTTTACAATCTTGGACTAAATATGAACATACACCCTTGGATTAGAATTATATCCCATGTGTTGATCATAGTGCAGCTGGTAGTGGTACTGATACTCCTGGCAGAATATGCAGGCAGATACAAGAGACGCAGAATGAAAACCTTGGCTAAGGCCATGAACAAGGAACAGAGGAAGCTTTAGCTAGTTCCACATAAGGGGGAGCAATCACAAAAATGGCACGAGTACCTGATATGAGTCGTGAGTGTCCCAATCCTATTGCCTGATCAACGAAGTCAGGGTGGGAGACACACGAGTCTAGGTAAGAAAAAAAAATTATTGGTCATGGTGGGTATTTGGGGTAACCATCTGATCAAATGGGGATTGTAGAGGAAAACAAATTAATCAGAGGAAAATTAATCAAGTAAAGTTAAAACCATTAGCAAGGCTTACAGTAAAGACAGAAAAGACACGTGTTGCTGAGTACAAGGAAAACTGCTGAACTCGACACTTTGAGAACAGAATGCTGTGGCACCTCTGAACTCATTAATTGGTTTGCTGTTATCAAGGCTAGAACAAAGCGCAAAGCAAACAGTGCCCATTTGTTACAGGACAAATTCTCCTTAGAAAGGGTCATAGCTGAGGTCAAAGAACTCTCAAGAAGATAGTATCTGGCACATGCCCAAGTACAAGCAGCTTATAGTAGTAAAACTAAGAAATGGTTGGGGATGGAGACAGTAATCATAGAAAAAACAAATTGCAGAGGTTAGCTAGGAGCCACATAGTGTTATACGAGATAACGGGAGACAAAGACTGATTGAGGACACTCCAGGTGTGCTTGTTAAACCTATTCAAGAATGAAAGAATCACACAAAACAAATGGATTTGGAGAGGAGTTCACAGAAATGATGTAGCACATGACTAATCAGATAAGAGACATACAGGATGAATTTCTGGAATTGTATGTACCAATGAAATCATTGTAATTGTATTGACCAATTTAATCATAGTAGGTAGGCAAGGACTTGTGACACGTTAGGGGAAACAACCAATGGAACACTTCCGCGCATAGCTTCATGATTTTGTATGTATTTTGACTGTATTTTGAATGTATAAAAATAGCAGCCGGAGGTTGTTTAGAGAGAGCGGTGGGAGTGTATCCAGTGCAGGACTGGTGCAAGCTGTCTCTCCCTTGATCGATTGAGTAAAAATAAACAACTCTTTTCTCCATAGTCTAAGGATAAGGGGTAAGCCATTTAGGACCGAGAAACTTCTTCACCCAGAGAGTGGTGAACCTGTGGAATTCTCTACCACAGAAAGTTGTTGAGGCCAATTCACTAAATATATTCAAAAGGGAGTTAGATGAAGTCCTTACTACTCGGGGGATCAAGGTGTATGGCGAGAAAGCAGGAATGGGGTACTGAAGTTGCATGTTCAGCCATGAACTCATTGAATGGCGGTGCAGGCTTGAAGGGCTGAATGGCCTAATCCTGTACCTATTTTCTGTGTTTCTATGTTTCCATATACAGACTTGTGTCGAGTGTTATATTTAAATACTCCACAACAAACACTAAGAGAGAACCCCTTAGGAAATTCTACCCCCAAACTAATTGAAATAACCTTATTAAAGTAACACTTTTAATTAGCTTGGGGCTATATAACAAAACATACAACCAACCAGACTGCCTCAAGAGAGTTCCTCAACTTTAATCTGGAAATTTTTCTACTCCTCCATCTCCTGTCCTTGTAGTCTTTCTGAATCAGATTGCCAATATTAACATTAATTACTGTGTAATTCTGAGCAGATTTGAACTGTGGACTAACATCAACTAAGAATTAGATTAAGATTACCTCAATTCCTTTCTTAATTTCCTTAAAACCAGTAGTCTGAGTTGAATGGAAACCCAAATAGAATCATAGAATGATACAGCACAGAGGAGGACATTCAGCACATTGTGCCTATGCTGACTCTTTAGAAGAGCTATCCAATTAATCCACTCCCCTGCGCTTTCCCCATAGCCCTGTAAAAATGCAGTCAGTGCATTACAGATCACAACTTGTTCTGTAAAGGAATGTTTCCTCATGTTGCCTCTGGTTCTTTTGCTAATCACTTTAAATCTGTATCCTCTGGTTACTGATCTTTCTGTCACTGGAAACAGTTTCTCCTTATTTACTCCAGCAATGCCATTCATGATTGTGAACACCTCTATCAAATCTCCTGTTTGATAGCCAAAAATCTCTGCCAAAAGGAGAACCACCCCAGTTTCTCCAGTCTCTCCACACAACTGAAGTCGTTCATCCCTGGTACCATTCTAGTAAATCACTTCTGAACTCTCTCCAAGACCGAGACATCGTTCCTAAAGTGTGGTGCCCAGAATTGAACACAATATTCCAGCTGAGGCATACTCAGTGTTTTATAAAGGTTTAGCATAACTTCCTTGTTTTTGTACTCTATTCCTCTATTAATAAATTCAAGGATCCCCTATGTTTTTCAACAGTCTTCTCAACTTGTCCTGCCACCTTCAAAGATTTGTGTACATACACCCCATAACAATTTAAGTTCATATTGCCCCTCCCCATTCTTCCTACCAAAATATGCCTTCACACAACACTGCATTAAACTTCATCTGCCAGGTGTCTGCCCATTTTACCAGTCTGTCTATATTCTCCTGAAGTATATTACTATCCTCCCCATTGTTCACTACATTTTTGAGTTTCATATCATCTGCAAACTTTGAAATTATGCCCTGTATATTCAAGTCCAGGTCATTAATATATATGTCAAAAGGAACAGTGGTCCTCATACCGATCCCTGGGGAATACCACTGTATATTTCCGTTCAGTCTGAAAAACAACCGTTCACCACTATTCTCTGCTTTCTGTCCCTTAGCCAATTTTGTAACCACTGCCCCTTTAATCTTATGGGCTTCAATTTTTCTAACAAGTCTATTTTGTGGTACTTTGTCAAATGTCTTTTGAAAGTCCATATACACAACATCAACCGCACTACCCTCATCAACCCTCTCCATTACGTCATCAAAGAATTCAATCAAGTTAGTCAAACACACCAGATCTAAAAAGAAAATCAAGTTTCCCATTTTACACTTGCACTAAATTCTTTGCTCACGTTAGTGACTGGAGGAATGTTTCTAACTCATTGCACCACCCAATCACCCTCCCCTCTACTCCATAGCCATGTATGAAATGAAGCATGACATGCAACTACATTTTAAGTGATGAGATTTTGCAAAAGAAAAGATAACATGGAATATGTAGTGATATGGAACAAATAAGAGGGACATTTAGCTTGTCACTAAAACAATTATCCAAGCATACCCAGGTAGTAAAGAAACAAATCAAATGCTGGACTGCATAGCAAAGGGTATAACATAAATAAAAATGGCAATTTTAAAATTGAATGGGACATCAGTCAATGAGACCACATCTCAAGCACAGTTCTGGTCACCCACATCGAAAGGGATATGTTATAGGAGAGGGTTCAGCACGTTTTACAAGATTATTACCAGAACTTACAAAATAGAGCTTTGAGGAAAAGGTGAGCCTCGGTGACCCTGGATGAGCCGAGATGGTTAAGGGGGGGACTTGATTGAAGTTTTTAAGATTCTGAAGGGGACAGATACATTTTTTCGATGTATGCTGAATTCCAAAATGAGGAAAATAGATAAGGAAAATAGGCAACTTCAACAAAGTTTGTTTAGCAAAGGGTTGGTCAACATATGGAACAAATTGTCAGTGCAGGTGAGTAAAAGGGAAGTACACAAGTTCCTTTCAAAGGATTCATGATTATTAGTAATTGTTCATCTTCTTTGGACCAGAAGAGACAAAGGAAGAGAAAAGCAATCTCTTTGTAAGAACTGGCATCACAAAGTGTACACAAAAATCAATACAATCATTGTAAACAGAAGTTGATCCTGGCATATTAATTAAGTAAATATTCTTTAATCATATATACATATCACATAGATAACAATTACATTTTGAAAACAATTAATTCATTAAAAAAATGAACATACATGATTGTCTTTCTGGCATATGCTATATATCAATATAATTCCCAGTAGGGCCTTCTTTCTATATTCTTGCCAGAAAGAACACTGTCTCCAATAGAAGATATTCAGAGCCAATTCTGACTTACTGCTTCAATCATGCTCTTTATGGCTGCCATGTATGGCAGATTTATCATGGAGGTATTTTGCCAACCTTTTGTCTTATCCTATACCAAAATGGTTATTTTTAGCAAAATTAATCAGTGTTTTAACATGCTGGTAGGAGCTTGTTTACAATAAAAAATTGCAAAAATCTAACTTTGTTCTTTTTTTTTAAGAATTTCAGCATATTTTTTCATTTTGAAAAAAGATAATTTTCTAAACGGTGGAACCGTAATTTAAAAACGAATCAGAAGGAAATGGATAGTGTGGTGCTTTTAACTTAAGGTAAATATTTCCAGTAGCTAAAAAAATGTTTTTTGCAAAGGTTTAAGCAAAGTCTCTGGCAATGCTACAGAACAGATGGATAGAACACTTGGATTCCTACTTGCCTGAATGCTCAATCATTGAGTTAGTAAAGCTTCTCCTGCTGTAATGTAATAAATGCAGGCATGTTGCGATTGTGATCTTTGTGAGAGGAATATCAATTGACAGATTCTGATCCCAAGCGAATCTGTCGAAGCCAGAAATCTTGTCTAGGGACTTTTTTTTATGTTAGGCCTGTGGATTGTTGGTAACTAAAGTTGCCTTAGGAGGCTTCTTAGTTGGGAACTCTTGGCAAGAAATGAAAGCAAGGCTAGCAATATAAAATTTGCAGAAAGCAAATCACAGCCAATGTTCCTGTTAAGCTGCGTGGCCGCACAATGCTCTGGAGGTCCTACAAAGGCCGCTTGCTGGGTTCACAATGGAAATTAGAATGGGTCACGCATTTTGTTAAAGGGGTCATGTGCCCCCCCAAAATTAGAAGGATCATTGATCACAACATATCGGGGGGAAAATTGCAGTCAGAGGTTTCCTTCATATGAACGCTTTCGACCCGAAAATACCGGCGTGACCTAGGAACCCGGTCGGAGGCCTAGATTCACTGCGCAGTGCATAGGAAGATGTCTTCGAGGTATGCACGTACAAGCTGGAGTCACATGGGCCTGGACCATCGATCACTATGCAGTATTCTCATTGATAAAAATGGGAGCTCTGTTTGTACGGACTCCCATTACTATCAATGAGAAAAAACCCTAAAACACCAAAACACAGCATAATAAATAAATAAAACGCTTCACATATTTAAAATTAATTAAAATTAAATGTAATTAAATGTTTTAGAAAAAATAATATTTTTTAGATTTTTTTTTAATGTGTTTTAATAGTGTTAAAAATGAACTTACCTTAATGGACAGGATTTTTAATACAAAACTGAGTGTTTACATTTAATTTTTATAAGTTTTAAAACTCTTACGCTGGTAAAGGTAAGCTATACACTTGGATTTACCAGGCGTAAAAGTTTGAAGGCCATTCTCTGGGCATTATTTGAGCAAATAGAATCGAAGGCAACAAATCAAATAACTAGGGCATGTAGAGAGGGCTTTAAATTAAATAGTGGGGGGAGGGTGGGGGAGCGTTCAGGTGAGCGAAAATGTTAAAAGTCAAAGAACAAGGAGAACGCAATAGAGCAGGGTAGCGGTAGGAGAAATGATAACCAGAGTGTGACAGGAAGGAACAGAATGTATAAAAATAAGAGAGTGTATCAGAAAGTGGGGTCAAAGCAGGGAAAAATAATAAAAAGACAAAATTTAAAGCTCTGTATACATGCAGCATTCGTAACAAGATAGAAAAGTTGACGGCACATATAGATATAAATGGGTATGATCGGATAGCCATCACAGAGATGTGGTTGCAAGGTGACCAAAGCTGAGAACTGAATATTCAGGGGTATTTGACAATTCAGAAGGATTGAAAGAAAGGAAAGGGAGATGGGGTAGCTATGTTAATAAAGAATGATATCGGTACAGTAGTGAGAAATGTTATTACCTCAGAATATCAAGATGTAGAATCAGTTTGCGTGGGGATAAGAAATAATAAGTGGAAAAAGTCACAGATGGGTGTAGTCTATAGGTCCCCTAACAGTAGCTACACTGTTGGAATCAAGAAATAATGGAGGCTTGTACAAAGGTACAGCAATAATCATAGGTGATTTTAATCTTCATATTGATTGAACAAATCAAATTGGTCAAGATAGCCTTGAGGAAGAGTTCATAGAGTGTATCTAGGATGGTTTCCTTGAACAGTATGTTGCAGAACCAACCAGGGAGCATGCTATCTTGGAACTGAGACTGTGTAATGAGATAAGATTAAAAAATGATTAATAAAAAGAAAGAGTGGTCATAGCTTGGTTGAATTTCAAATTCAGATGGAGGGTGATAAAGTTGGATCTCAATCCAGTGTCCTGATCTTAAATAAAGGCGATTACAAAGGTATGAAGTCAGAGTTGGGAAAAGTGGACTGGGAAAATAGATTAAAGTGTAAGACGGTAGATAAGCAGTGGCAGACATTTAAGGAGATATTTAATAACTCTCAACAAAAATATATTCCAATGAGAAGGAAAGACTTTAACAGAAGGGAGAACCATCCGTGGCGAACTAAGGAAGTAAAGGATGATATCAAATTGAAAACAATGGCATACAATGTTGCCAAGATTAGTGGGAGGCCAGAGGATTGGGAAATTTTTTAAAACCAGCAAATGGCGATTAAAACTAAAATAGAGGGAATATAGATTCTGAGAGTAAACTAGCAAGAAATATAAAAATAGATAGTAAGAGCTTCTACAGGTATATAAAAAGGAAGAGAGTAGCTAAAGTAAACGTTGGTCCCTTGGAGGATGAGATTGGGGAATTAATAATGGTGAACAGGGAAATGGCAGAGACTTTCAACAAATATTTTGCATCATTCTTCATGGTATAAGATACTAAAAACATTCCAATAATAGATGCCCAATAGAGGAACTTAAAACAATCACTGTCACCATAGAAAAAGTACTTGGTAAAATAATGGGACTAAAAGTGGACAAGTCCCGTAGGCTTGATGGCCTGCATCCGAAGGCCTTAAAAGAAGCATCTGCAGAGATAGTGGATGCATTGGTTGTAATCTAACAAAAATTTGCTGGATTCTGCGGTGGTCCCAGCAGATTGGAAAACTACAAATGTAACACCCCTGCTTAAAAAAGGAGGCAGAGAGAAAGCAGGAAACTATAGACCATAGAAACATAGAAACATAGAAAATAGGTGCAGGAGTAGGCCATTTGGCCCTTATAGCCTGCACCGCCATTCAATGAGTTCATGGCTGAACATGCAACTTCAGTACCCCATTCCTGCTTTCTCGCCATACCCTTTGATCTCCCTAGCAGTAAGGACTACATCTAACCCCTTTTTGAACAGTGAATTGGCCTCAACAACTTTGTGGTGGAGAATTCCACAGGTTCACCACTCTGTGGGTGAAGAAGTTTCTCCTCATCTCGGTCCTAAATGGCTTACCCCTTATCCTTAGACTGTGACCCCTGGTTTTGGACTTCCCCAAAATTGGGAACATTCTTCCTGCATCTAACCTGTCTAAACCCATCAGAATTTTAAACGTTTCTATGAGGTCCCCTCTCATTCTTTTGAATTCCAGTGAATACAAGCCCAGTTGATCCAGTCTTTCTTGATAGGTCAGTCCTGCCATCCTGGGAATCAGTCTGGTGAACCTTCGCTGCACTCCCTCAATAGCAAGAATGTCCTTCCTCAGGTTAGGAGACCAAAACTGTACACAATACTCCAGGTGTGGCCTCACCAAGGCCCTGTACAACTGTAGCAACACCTCCCTGCCCCTGTACTTAAATCCCCTAGCTATGAATGCCAACATGCCATTTGCTTTTTTAACCGCCTGCTGTACCTGCATGCCAACCTTCAATCACTGATGTACCATGACACCCAGGTCTCGTTGCACCTCCCCTTTTCCTAAACTGTCACCATTCAGATAATAGTCTGTCTCTCTGTTTTTAACACCAAAGTGGATAACCTCACATTTATCCACATTATACTTCATCTGCCATGCATTTACCCACTCACCTAACCTATCCAAGACACTCTGCAGCCTCAAAGCATCCTCCTCACAGCTCACACTGCCACCCAACTTAGTGTCATCCGCAAATTTGGAGATACTACATTTAATCCCCTCGTCCAAATCATTAATGTACAATGTAAACAGCTGGGGCCCCAGCACAGAACCTTGCGGTACCCCACTAGTCACCGCCTGCCATTCTGAAAAGTACCCATTTACTCCTACTCTTTGCTTCCTGTCTGACAACCAGTTCTCAATCCATGTCAGCACACTACCCCCAATCCCATGTGCTTTAACTTTGCACATTAATCTCTTGTGTGGGACCTTGTCGAAAGCCTTCTGAAAGTCCAAATATACCACACCAACTGGTTCTCCCTTGTCCACTCCACTGGAAATATCCTCAAAAAGTTCCAGAAGATTTGTCAAGCATGATTTCCCTTTCACAAATCCATGCTGACTTGGACCTATCATGTCACCTCTTTCCAAATGCGCTGCTATGACATCCTTAATAATTGATTCCATCATTTTACCCACTACCGATGTCAGGCTGACCGGTATATAATTCCTTGTTTTCTCTCTCCCTCCTTTTTTTAAAAAGTGGGGTTACATTGGCTACCCTCCACTCGATAGGAACCGATCCAGAGTCAATGGAATGTTGGAAAATGATTGTCAATGCATCCGCTATTTCCAAGGCCACCTCCTTAAGTACTCTGGGATGCAGTCCATCAGGCCCTGGGGATTTATCGGCCTTCAATCCCATCAATTTCCCCAACACAATTTTCTGACTGATAAGGATTTCCCTCAGTTCCTCCCCCTTACTAGACCCTCTGACCCCTTTTATATCCGGAAGGTTGTTAGTGTCCTCCTTAGTGAATACCGAACCAAAGTAATTGTTCAATTGGTCCGCCATTTCTTTGTTCCCCGTTATGACTTCCCCTGATTCTGACTGCAGGGGACCTACATTTGTCTTTACTAACCTTTTTCTCTTTACATATCTATAGAAACTTTTGCAATCCGTCTTAATGTTCCCTGCAAGCTTCTTCTCGTACTCCATTTTCCCTGCTCTAATCAAACCCTTTGTCCTCCTCTGCTGAGTTCGAAATTTCTCCCAGTCTCCGGGTTTGCTGCTATTTCTGGCCAATTTGTATGCCACTTCTTTGGCTTTAATACTATCCCTGATTTCCCTTGATAGCCATGGTTGAGCCACCTTCCCCGTTTTATTTTTACTCCAGACAGGGATGTACAATTGTTGAAGTTCATCCATGTGATCTTTAAATGTCTGCCATTGCCTATCCACTGTCAACCCTTTCAGTATCACTTGCCAGTCTATTCTAGCCAATTCACGTTTCATACCATCAAAGTTACCTTTCCTTAAGTTCAGGACCCTAGTGTCTGAATTAACTGTGTCACACTCCATCTTAATAAAGAATTCTACCATGTTATGGTCACTCTTCCCCAAGGGGCCTCGCACAACAAGATTGTTAATTAGTCCTTTCTCATTACACAGCACCCAGTCCAGGATGGCCAGCCCTCTATTTGATTCCTCGACATATTGGTCTAGGAAGCATCTCTAATACACTCCAGGAAATCCTCCTCCACTGCATTGCTCCCAATTTGGTTAGCCCAATCAATATGTAGATTAAAGTCGCCCATGATAACTGCTGTAGCTTTATTGCACGCATCCCTAATTTCTTGTTCGATGCTGTCCCCAACCTCATTACTACTGTTTGGTGGTCTGTATACAACTCCCACTTGCGTTTTCTGTCCTTTGGTATTCCGTAGCTCCACCCATACCGATCCACATCATCCAGGCAAATGTCCCTCCTTACTATTGCATTCATTTCCTCTTGAACCAGCAACGCCACCCCACATCCTTTTCCTTTCTGTCTGTCCTTCCTAAATGTTGAATACCCCTGTATGTTGAGTTCCCAGCCTTGGTCACCCTGGAACCATTACTCCGTGATGCCAATTACATCATATCTGTTAACTGCTATCTGTGCAGTTAATTCATGATAGAGAATTCAAACAGACTGCATTTAGACAGGCTATGAAAATTCACAGACAACAAGTCAGAGATGCTACGTGAGTGGTAGCATGTTGCATTAAGCCATCAATCAACTTGACATTTTAGGACCCTTGGGTAGTGAGCCAATAAGGTCAAAGAAGGCGAGTTCTTTTCTGTAAATTGATCCAGGCATAAATACAGCCATTTTGACCATGTGGTTTCAGTAAGACAAAGGAACTGGCAATCAGCCAGCAGTTTTGTTCCTCTCTGCCAAGATTAAAAAGTTAAAACTACAATCGGAGTTCGTATTTCATTGGAAATTAAGAGATCTAACAATTTTGACGCTGCGAACAGTATCGCTGAGGAAAGAAACTGAATTTTGGACATCGGACCTACATAATGAGGTAAGGACTCCTCTTTTTAAAAAAAGTCCTCGGTCAAAAGTCTAAATTCGCCTCTCCTTCTACGCGATTCCGAAAGCCTCCGGTTTGCGAACCCTCCGGTTGGTAGTCGGCTCGAGGTCCCATGGACATCTAAACTTCGGCGGTGTGTTAGTTAATTAATCACCGACCTATTGATCGGCTAGCAAGCCTACGACTCGAGACCCCAGTAAAGAACTCAGTATAATGGCAGCAGGAGATAAGGGCAAAGAATTGCCTACAACTGTTAAAGGTGGGCAGGCACCAGCTGTAGTTTCACTCGATGAAATCCTCGAACAGTTGAAAGAATACATAGAGCAACAATTCAACTTATCTTAAACCTGTATTAAGATCGAACAAAAGTACGGAACCTCCAAAGGACAATGGTCCTTGGATGAGATTAAAAGCGTCTGGGGAAAAACGACCCTTATGAAAAATAAAGAGCGAACTAGATGGTCCCTAGCGGTTATGGGCCAGATCCGAAACCGGAATGAAATTATAATGCGTTCCCAACATGATCGAGAACTGACCAGTACAAAGGATCAATTGCAAACAGTTTGTGCACAGCTGCGACAGAAAAAGCTTGAACTTGAAAAGCTGGAAGCGGAAGTTAAAGATCTTAAAGGTGAAATTAAAGAATGGAAAAAATCATTAGGTCAAGAGACAGTAATAGGAAAAGGAAAATGTATTGATCAATTCCCAGGGTACCCATGTTTGGATAAATTAAAAGCGCAAACCCGAAGGCACGACCGAGGAATAGATACGGATTCTGAATCTTCCGACAATACAGTGTCGGAGGATGACAAATTAGGGGTGCGCTTTGCCCCGTTTAAAAAAAGACGAGTTGTAGTCAAATCAGAAGAGACTGCGGATGAGGGCGGAACCAAAAAAACAAAGAGAAGGGTGTACGAAAAATACTTAGTTCATGATCCGGCAGACCCAGAGAAAATTGATAAATGGTCCAAGGAATTGCCCAATCCAAAGAAAGGGGGAGTAAAAACGTGGGACCAATTGGACTGCTTAAGAAATATATATCAACTTCATCCCTGGGACGGAGTGCAAATTTTGAGCATAACGGTGCCAAAAACACAGGGAAGAAAATTGCACGACAAGGTAGAAGAAGCTTTGGGGCAGGATGAGCAAGAATTAGACGCAGGATGGGAGGCAATTAAACACTGGCTACAAGCCTTCAGTCCAGCTAAGACAGACTGGGGAAAAATTGCAGCCTGCCAACAGAAAGGAACAGAGGAGGTCCTGGAGTATGACGAGCGGTTTAGATGCACGTGGCTAGAACATTCGGGTATGAATAATACGGATGAGGAAATGGATGAACAAGTGTTTGGACCCCTGAAAGCAGCTTTCGTGGCAGGTCTAAAGCCAGAACTGTCCAAAATGCTTAAGGTAGTGTTACCGGACTGGAAAGGTAGAGGAACTACCTTTGCAGCATTGGTGGATCGATGTAACCAATTAGATCGGGATATGGGAGCTAAAGTCCGAGCTGTACAGGCTATGGGATGGAAATCCCAGGATTCCGATAAACAGTCATTAGGAAAATTACTCGGAAAATGTCATTATTGTGGGAAAGAAGGTCACTGGGCCAAGACGTGCAGGGCAAAACAGAAAGGTCCTGGCTGGGGAAGAGGACGCAGCCAGGGATACAATTCAGCCAACAAACCAGGCTTGTCACAAGATAATGACCTCATAGAAGCATTTAAGCGACTGACAATACAACAACAGAAGGAGTTACTTGGGAAAACAAAAAACGATTAGAGCCCACCCTGGCACTAATACAACAAAGGGGAGATGGGCTATATATAACTGTGAGGGTGGGCGATAAGGATGTGGACTGTCTTTTAGACACAGGGGCGGAATTAACATACTTACCCCTACAATATGGAGACATTTTGCCGTTGGATGGTAGGGCACGTACAGCCTATGGAGTTGGAGGCCATAAAATTGAAATTAAAAGGACAACACCGGTACTTATAGGGCTGGGTCCACATGAACTAGCCACGTCGGTCTGGATAGGCCCAGTAGATCAACTCCTTTTGGGAATGGACATTCTAATCCAAGTAGATTCATCGTTGCATTTCGAGGATGGTCGGGTGCCATGGTCAATTAGAACATTGAAGAAAGAAGAATTGAAGGAACACCCGATATGGGCTAAAGATAAGAACGATTGTGGCCTACTCCAGATGGAGCCTGCGTCATTTACATTATGTGGGATTTACACTGTCCTTATCATCCGCAATCATCAGGACTAGTAGAGCGAATGAATCGAACTCTGAAACAACAGCTTGCCAAATATCACCAAGAAGGAACACGATGGCCCCAGGCACTACCAATAGTGCTATGTAGCATTAGGGCAACCCCGAACAGAACTACAGGTCTAAGCCCATTTGAAATTATAACAGGAAGACCCATGTCACTGCCAGGAACTATCGATTTACAGAAAGCTGATGTTCACTTAATGAGTGACACTTTGTTATCATACTGTCAGAACTTAACCAATGCTATTAGTTCTGTTTCCCGACAGGTATCAGCAGCTTGGGGTAATCCACCCGAAGGAGGACACGACATCATCCCGGGAGTCTGGGTGTATGTGAAAAAGTTGCATAAAGAACCTTTGAGTGCCAAGTAGGAGGGACCTCATCAAGTGTTATTGACCACCCAGGCAGCTGTTAAAGTCCAAGGAAAGAAAGCCTGGATCCATGCTTCACATGTTAAACGAGCACCCGTAACTGAAGCTGAAATCTAATAAGGACAATTACTTTTTGCGAAAATGTATAAATTTACTGTATTATTGATTGTAGGTATTATAGGCATAGGCCTACTTCTTACTAGCCGACCCTCTGCACCAAAGGGAAATAGTAGGGTAGCAAGGGAATTACATGTAAATACCTTTTTATATATGTCATACATTTATGCCAAACAAGGTAACATTTCTAGTTGTTGGGTGTGTGCGCATATTCCTATTCACTCAAAGAGAGGGATTCCCTTGAGGCCAGTTCCCTTGAATATCTCGGAAATGGCTGAGTGGATAATTAATCAAAATAAAACAGGCAATGCGTTTCAGGATACGGAAAACTGGGCATGTAAATGGAAGTCAGCAGGTTACAATCTGACTACCTTTGAAGGGGGATACCAACCGTACTACATTAATTCCAAACGGCCCCCATTTTTTGTTATCACTAATACAACGGGAATAGGAAGACTGGGGGAATCGGTCTGTCTGATTAGAAACATCAAAGGAGGCCAAAATATGGGGTATAGTAACTGCTCCCGGAATTATAACATAATCAAGCCACGGAACCGTCCAAACTGGGCCGATGTTGGAATTTTTAACGTAACGGGGATTCTGAATAAAACAGATGGAAAAGCCTGGACAGGCCCCGGAGTGTTGCTGACAAAGAAACAGCTAACATTCATTGCATATAATAGCACGTATTGGGTGTGTGGCCACAAGGCCTACCCTTGGCTGCCCCAGAATTGGATGGGATCCTGCTATTTAGCCTACATTGTGCCTTATATGTATCATATAAAGTCACTGTCCGAACATTTACACCATCCGAAGAGAACTATCACAGAAACAGAGAGGTTCTTTGCCATCCTGATCCCTGGGTATGGGACCGCCAAACTGGCAAGGGAATCCATTAACATGGCATCCGTTGTGGAACGGGTAGCCAATGATACCTCAGAGGCCCTAGTTAAAATCAATGCAGAAATGGTAGCAATCCGCACAGTAGCCCTACAGAATAGACTGGCCCTTGATTACATCCTGGCTGAAAAGGGAAGTACTTGCACCCTACTCGGAACTGAGTGTTGCACATATATCCCAGATAGCTCCGAAGAAATTACCCACTTAGCGGAGCATATCCAAAAGGAGGTAGAAAAACTTAAGCAACCCCCATCATTCACTTTGTGGAGTGGAGCCACTGAATGGCTAGGTTCAATAGGAACTTCATTGGTGGAAGGTTTAATTCTATTTGTTGTAATTGTTTTACTTTTGTATTGTTTGTTTATGTTGATTAAATGTTGTTGCGACCAGGCGGCTGTAGCTGCTGTCCCACAGGTGAGACACCTTGCAGGTCCCAGCAGACCGTCTGTACGTGGCACAGGAGTATGTTATGCTTAAGGAAAGGTTGTTTACTGGTTGAATTAAGATATTGATTTGGATTAAATTGGAATAGGGTTAATTAACCTACTAAAACCAGACTTCCATTGTGGCCACGATGGAACTCGGGTTGGTGTAAATGTGTGTGGAAGCTACTAGTCCGGACATGTGGTGAAACACATCAACAAATTTTAGAAGGAAACTCTATTAACATGTATGAAATTATTTTGTAGAATGTTTAACCAGTGATACCTGAAGTTTTATGACTCAGTTTGTGAAAGAATCAAAGCGGGGATTGATAGAGAATTCAAACAGGCTGCATTTAGACAGGCTGTGAAAATTCACAGACAACAAGTCAGAGATGCTACATAAGTGGTAGCATGTTGCATTAAGCCATCAATCAACTTGACATTTTAGGACCCTTGGGTAGTGAGCTAATAAGGTCAAAGAAGGCGAGTTCTTTTCTGTAAATTGATCCAGGCAGAAATACAGCCATTTTGACCATGTGGTTTCAGTAAGACAAAGGAACTGGCAATCAGCCAGCAGTTTGTTGCTCTCTGCCAAGATTAAAAAGTTAAAACTACAATCGGAGTTCGTATTTCATTGGAAATTAAAAGATCTAACAATTTTTCCACCTTATTTTGAATACTCCTCGCATTGAGGCACAGAGCCTTCACGCTTGTTTTACCACCCTTTGCCCCTTTAGAATTTTGCTGTAATATGGCCCTTTTTGCTTTTTGCCTTGGGTTTCTCTGCCCTCTACTTTTACTTTTCTTCTTTCTATCTTTTGCTTCTGTCCCCATTCTACTTCCCTCTGTCTCCCCACATAGGTTCCCATTCCCCTGCCATATTAGTTTAACCCTTCCCCAACACCACCAGCAAACAATCCCCCTAGGACATTGGTTCTGGTCCTGCCCAGGTGCAGACCATCCAGTTTGTACTGGTCCCACCTCCCCAGAACCGGTTCCAATGTCCCAGGAATTTGAATCCCTCCCTGCTGCACCACTGCTCAAGCCACGTATTCATCTGAGCTATCCTGCGACTCCTACTCTGGCTTGCACGTGGCACTGACAGCAATCCTGAGATTACTACTTTTGAGGTCCTACTTTTTAATTTAGCTCCTAGCTCCATAAATTCATCTTGTAGGATCTCATCCCGTTTTTTACCTATATCGTTGGTACCTATAAGCATCACAACAACTGTCTGTTCACCCTCCCCCTTCAAAATGTCCTGAAACCGCTCCGAGACATCCTTGACCCTTGCACCAGTGAGGCAACATACCAACCTGGAGTCTCTACTGCTGCCGCAGAAATGTCTATCTATTCCCCTTACAATCGAATCCCCTATCACTATAGCTCTCCCACTCTTTTTCCTGCCCTCCTGTGCAGCAGAGCCATCCACGGTGCCATGGACTTGGCTGCTGCTGCCCTGCCCTGATGAGTCATCCCCCCCCAACAATACCCAAAGCGATGTATCTGTTTTGCAGGGGGATGACCGCAGGGGACCCCTGCACTACCTTCCTTCCACTGCTCTTCCTGTTGGTCACCCATTCCCTATCTGGCTGTGTACCCTTTACCTGAGGTGTGGCCAACTCACTAAACGTGCTATTCACGGCATTCGCAGCATCGTGGATGCTCCAGAGTAAATCCACCTGCAGCTCCAGTGCCGCAATGCGGTCTGTCAGGTGTTGCAGGCGGATGCACTTCCCGCACATGTAGTCATCAGGGACACTGGAAGCGTCCCTGAATTCCCACATATTACAGGAGGACATAACACATGTCCGAGCTCTCCTGCCATGACTTAACCCTTAGATTAACTTAATTTGGCAACAGCAATGATAAAGAAAAAAAAGAAAAACTACTCATCAATCACGAGCCAATCACTTATCCCCTTAACTGTGACGTCACCTTTCAATTTCTTTCTACTTCTTTTTTGCCTTCTCACCCTGCTGCAGCTGCACCGGCTGGCCTTTGATAGGCCGCCTCATGAACTCCCCGCTCGAAGTCCCGCTGCCTCTCCGATGTCAGCCTTTGATAGGCCGCCTCATGAACTCCCCGCTCGAAGTCCCGCTGCCTCTCCGATGTCAGCCTTTGCTAGGCCGCCTCATGAACTCCCCGCTCGAAGTCCCGCTGCCTCTCCGATGTCAGCCTTTGATAGGCCGCCTCATGAACACCCCGCTCGAAGTCCCGCTGCCTCTCTGATGTCGGCCTTTGATAGGCCCCCTCATGAACTCCCCGCTCGAAGTCCCACTGCCTCTCCAATGTCGAGCCTTTGATAGGCCGCGTCACGAACTCCTCTCTCGAAGACCGGCTGCCTCTCCGATGTCGGGCTTTTTATAGGCCACCTCACGAACTCCCCGCTCAAAGTCCTGTTCACTCCCCGATGTCGGGCCTTTTGTAGGCCGCCTCACGAACTCTCCTCTCGAAGTCCCGCTGCCTCTCCGATGTCGGCCTTTTATAGGCTGTCTCACGAACTCTCCTCTCGAAGTCCCGCTGCCTCTCCGATGTCGGCCTTTTTTTAGGCTGTCTCACGAACTCCCCGTTCAAAGTCCCACTGCCTCTCCGATGTCGGGCCTTTTATAGGCCGCCTCACGAACTCCCCGCTCGACGTCCCTTTGAGGATTTTAAATTGACAAGATCAGGATGGGAGTGCCTTGAATGTGTTTGACATTGCATCAGAAGAGGAAGACCATCACCATCAACGGCAGCAACTACATGCTGTGATGGGATCAGCACATACACAGGGGCGAGGTGGACAAAGGGAGGTGCACAGGAGGGAGTTGCATAGGAGGGAGGAAGACAAGAGAGGGCCCGAGGTTGCAGGAGGCAGTACCCACATCACAGCGTTTACAGACAAAGGCTCAGCTTCCTTACTTCCTTGGAAGAGCAGTGCTTCCGCAGGCTGAGGTTGTCATGTGATGTGTTGGCAGATATCTGCAACCTCCTACAGGAAGACCTGTTCCCTGCTGGACCTGATGGCCATGCATTATCAATGGCTGTGAAAGTGACTGCCGTCCTCAACTTTTTCGCCTCTGGATCCTTTTAGGGCGCTACTGAAGACATAACCAGGATCTCCCAGTCAGCTGCAAATAAATGCATAAGGCAGGTCACTGATGGCTTGATTGCCAGGGCCAACAATTATGTACATTTCCTCTGTGATGACAATAACCAGAATGAGTGTGCGCTCAGATTGCGTCTATGGCCGGATTCCCCAGGTACAGGGAGCCATCGACTTCACACGTGTGGCAATCTGAGCACTGCTACAGCAACCAGGAGCTTCTTGCTCAGTACTCACATCTCCCTATGGTAAAATGCTCTGAGACAGTCCTTTGTTTGAGGAAGATTATATGAATGTAAGACATTATTTTAAAAAATGGTCTTTACTCACCAAGTATGCCAGCAACAATTGACACCAGTCCTGTTCCTGATCCTATTTCAATTACATTTTTATCATTGAAACTATTCTCTTTTTGGCTGTGTTCCAGGTAATAACACAACACCAAGGCCTGTGTGATGCAGCAATAGAAATAGGAGTCAGTTTATGTTACGCAGTTTAACATATTTTATTCTATGGCCAGCAGTGGTATTTTTATTTCTATTTCTATTTCACTTTCACTGTTAACAAAGACTTGAAAATTACAAAAATTACAAAAAATACGTCTGGAAAGGGAGCGAGAGTGGCAGCGGCAATAAAAGGAGTGCGGAGTGCAGGCCCGAGACCGGGCTTACGAGTGCACAGGCAAATAGGGAGTAGGTGACCACCAGACAGAAGAGGAAGACCAGGCAGGTAGTGCAGGAATCCCCGAAGTACATCTCGCTCTCCAACCAGTGCAGGTGGGGGTAATGATTCCTCTGGGGAGTGCACCACGGGTGGCTCAGCTGCACAGGGGGAGGAGGAAGAAGAGTGGAAGAGCAATACTGCTAGAGGATTTAATAGTCAGGGGAGCAGACAGGCATTTCTGCGGCCACAGATGTGACTCCAGGATGGTATGTTGCTTCCCTGGTGCCAGGGTCAAGGATAACACCAAGCGGCAGCAGGGCATTCTGAGGAGAGAGTGTGAACAGCCAGAGGTCGTGGTCCATATCGGTACCAATGACATAGGTAGAAAGAAGGATGAGGTCCTGCAGGCAGAGTTTAGGGAGCTAGGAGAGAGATTAAAAAGCAGGACCTCAAAGGTAGCAATCTCCAGATTATTCCCAGTGTCACACGCTGGTGAGAACAGAAAGAGCAGATGAATATGTGGCTGGAGAATTGGTGCAGGTGGGAGGGCTTTAGATTCCTGAGGCATTGGGACCGTTAATGGGGGAGATGGGACCTGTACAAGCCGGATGAATTGCACATCAACAGAGCTGGGACCAATATCCTTGCAGGTGAAGGCTTGTGGGAGAAGAAAAATCATCTGTAACCTGTTTGCAAGTAGCCGCGGGGGATAGGTATTACACACTACAAGCAGTTTGGGATTCAAACAGGAAGTTTAACAGAACTGTGTAAAGTTTGAATTCAAACAGGAGAGGCATCAAACAGGAACAGGCATGTTGAAGGACATTAGCGTTGGCCAATCAGTGAAATGGTCAAGTTATCTCTGGCCAAACAAAAGTGGACATCTGGCTGTTACACGGGATCAGTTTGTTTGAGGTGCTATAAAACCCAAAAGACAAAGGAGATCTTTCTCTTGAGCCAGGCCTTCAACAGGAGTGTGGTCCAGCCAGACACACTGAAAGGCTTTTTAATCTATTGGTCTGATTAGCCATAGGATAATTGTAAACAGTTGGATATGTATATTATGAGAGGCATTGTGCATGACCAGTTAACATAGGAGCATATACATTGCAAAGTTTAAGGTTATTTTTAATTGTACGTAACTGGGGCAATTGGGGCATAGATGTTGTGAAGTGTGAATCTAAAGTCGATAAGCTAGAGGATTTTTAGTTTTGGTTTTTGATTTTAAATCTGTATGCAGTAGTGTTGAGTTCGGAACTTAGTTATTTTTAATCTTTTTAAAAAAGTATTGGAAAATCTCAGTGTTCTTATGTCTTGATGTTCGAAATCCATAGGAAAAAGTCCTACAGCATGGCAACCATGAAGGGGCATTAAGCTAAGAACGCTTACTAGGGGAGGTTAAAAAGAAAGGAATGTCTATGGATGAATTGTTCGTGAAATATATTCACAATAGAATCAGCTCAATTGACCCATGGGTACAGGACATAAGGGAGGGGGAAGACCCCACCCAGGAAGCGAGAGAGTGGACAGAGGGTCCACTCAATAAACCACTGAGGCACAAGGCAGTGTGGCTGATGGCTTACCGCAGGGAGTCACATAATAATCGGTAAAAATTGAGAGAACTAGAGAAGGCGATTGAGGAGTTAAAAAGGAAAGCTAGTGATAGAGAAGCAATGATTAATCGCCTGCTCAAGAAGCTGGAAGAGTCGTGGAATGGCAGAGCAGCCGATAAACTGTGACAGGAAAGCACAATAGAATACTTGCAGTGCCAGGTTACAGAGTGCTCGAGGGGGTGCGGTGACTATAAGGGGGGAGTATAAAACAAATTTTAGGCAGGCCCAGGAGGCTGAGACAGCCAGAACAGCTTTTAAGGTGCTGCAAAAACAAAGAGAGCGTGAGACTGATCACACAAGATGTGTGCAGAAGAGTCAGAAACTAGGAAAAGAACTGGGCATAAAAAGAGATATTATTTGCCTAATGAACCCGGTATGGAACAAGAGGTGGAGGAAAGGGAGGAGTCTAATGACGGGTCCCAGTACAGGAATGTAAGGCCTCCACCTGAGATGCCTGCACACCCGGCACCGATGAACCCCATGCCGGAACAAAGGTTTGTGCCGCCTGAACAGGACAGCCAAACAGGGGCATTGCAAAGTGATTATGTGGTCGCCTATAACACGATCCAGCTAAAAAAAATGGTTCAAGAAGTAGCGAAGCTGGGAGTAAGGGACAATCCTGAGCAGAGGTATCAGGAGATTAAGGTGGCGCAGAAAAAGGTTGTGAAACAGAATGGGCAGAAGGACCATGCGGAATCCAAAAAGAACTTCAAAGAGTTTGAATATAAGATAGGGATTCCGAGAAGAACTGCATTTGCTATATCTTTATGATCCGGAAATGTGTTATGCTGATTGTTTAAAAGACAGGGAAAAAAGAATCAGATATTTGGGGAATGGATGAATTTTCGTTAGTTTGAAAGTCTGTCTTTAAAAGAAAGTTTGTTCTGTTTGTTTTAGCTCCACCCATTTTTTTCCTGGGCAAGAGTGATGTATGGAATGTAGAGAGGCCCCTGTGTGCTGGAAGAAATAAGGTTCGAAGTTAGTTGCTGACTGCTTAAAAAAAAGCAGAAATTAATTTAAAAAGAGATGTTCAGTAGGAATCCAAACCATGAATTGAAGGCATATAGCAGAGAAAAGTGCTAAAAACTGTAGGGGGCATAGATTTAAAGTAATTGGGGGGAGGTTTAGAGAAGATGAGGGGAAATTTCTTCACCCAGAGGGTGGTGGTGGGGGGGGGGGCGGGGGGTCTGAAACTCACTGCTTGAAAGGGTGGGAGAGTCAGAAAACCTCACCACATTTAAAAAAATACTCGGATGTGCACTTAAAATGCCGTAACCTACAGGCATCAGAAATTGAAAATTGGTTGAAGGAAAAATGGATAAATAGTTATGACTGAATCAAAAGGAGAAAAGGGAAACTCATGTCTCTTTTCTACTGTTCTAGTGTTTTTCTTTGATGTTTCAATGTGAATGTTAAAGTTGTAGAAAAGCATGTGCACTGTTCCTTTGTGGGCTGTGGTTCCTCCTTTTTTTCCAAGTTGCATTGGTTAGTTTAAGATTTAGTTCTCGATATGAGGCAAACATCATCAATAATTGGTATTGTTTTTTAAAAAAAAATTTGGACCAATATATGACTGGGGAGAAAAGGATGAAATGCTATTGTGTATGCAGTTGTTTTACTGAATGTTTATTTTAAAAGCACAGAGACTTTGCAAAAGTAAAAGTTTTTTTAAACTGGAAAGGCTGCAAGTTGTGTGACTGAAGTTGACATTGATTGATGGTGTTTGTTTTTGTCAGCTTGTGAAAAAAAGGCAGTTAACTCTTTTCACAAGTAGCTGTGAACTCTTTTAATTCAGTAGATGACACCTTTTGAATATGGGAAATTTTCTTAATTTGAAGAAAATATTTGCTCCTGGGGTAGAAGGAATTTTATGATCATGTTACAAATTAACCCCTCGGGCTCTTAAGCAGAGTCACAATAGATTCTCTGTATCATTTGTTTTAAGTAGGTGACCATCGGGAAGAACGGGTGGAATTGGCGATGCTGTTTAAAGGGGTTGGTGGATTGTGCCTGAGGGATATCGGGAGGGTACACCATCATAATCAACTACACCTGGCCCCGAGTAAAACACAGGAATGGGAGATAGGGGACCAAGTTATGGTCCGGAACTACGTGCGGCTGAGTGTTTTTGAGCCCCTCTACAAGGGACTGTTCAGTATATTGTCTCAAGTGTTCAAATAAGACTAGTTGGCTGTCCATCCCAGAATTAAGATTTGCCTCAGGCCATGGGACTCAAGCTGTGTGCTTCTGGAAGGCTGGGGGAATTGATTGTACCATATTGCTGGATTAGGCAAGTTATTGTTGGAGAAATTTCTGGCCAAAGAATCACACTGGGACATATATATGTGTAGCAAGAAATTGGACAAGAGACCCGACCGAGTGTCCTAATCATCTTCAGCTGGTAATTCAATTAGCTCGGAAAGGGTGGGAAGAATTGCCGAGAGAGAAAGATGGGTGTCCTATTCCATTTCCAGGTCCTAGCAATGGATTGGTGTTGGTTCCCGGTGAGGTAGTTATGTTAAACAATGTCGTGTTGGATGAAAGAGAATTAATCATCAATATATCCAGCCTCAATTTGCCAACTTGGTGTAGTAGGCCTAGTCGAAATTGGCTACGGGATCATTTGGAACAGTTGTTTAAGGGTTGTTGGAGGGAAAACCGCAAACAAAGGGAAGAAGCAGAGAAAAGGGGAGAAGAGATTGTTCGATCACCGAGGAAGAGGAAGAAGCGTAGCTTGTGGAATAACATTTTAACCATGTGGAATTCGGCTATAGGGTGGATTCAAATGGGAGATATAATGAATTTGGATAGTCAATTGAGCCAATTGAGGACCAAGGTACAATGGGCATTAAGTACAGGGGAACATAGGGTCACAACAGCTAGATGCAGAGGTGATACTTACGGTACATATGATCGAGATAGTCCGACAATTGGAAATGCATGCTCGAGCTATAAATGATATCATTAGAGGAGTTCGAAATGCGCCACATGAGACGGCTTTGAATGATGCTTATGTAATGTTGATTTCTTGAATATTCAAGACACACAGGCCAATCTGGATAGGATAGCTGGGGGTAGGGTTTTAATGTGGGCATCAGACAAACACTTACGGGCAGACCAACGGCACGTGTCTAACCGCACAACATATCAGTTAAGAAATCTCACAGTTGTGCATGCAGCCCCTCACGAATGTAATGATTCCAGTGATGATGGTCTCATGGGGATAGTTATCCGGATGCTGGTAATGACTGAACCATCGGTATACATGGTGCATAATATTGGTTTTAGCCAAGGTGGAATTGTGTTCAAATACATAAACCTACTTAAATATGTGATAAAACACAATGGATAATTGTATTCAGTTGATTTGGATCAATGTAAAGTCTGGAGGCGATAGCCAGGAACACTGCTGGCACAGGCCTCGCAGTGGTCCCAGAGCGCGGCACTCCATCCCCAGGTTCCGCACCACTGCGAATGGCAGATGAGAGCAAGGACCAAGATCCTGCTTCTTGATCAGAGAATGTTCCCCCCTAGGCACCCCCTGCTTCTGTACCCATGCAACCACTGCCTCTGCCTTCATCCCCCGCCAATGAGACACCGCCTGAGGAGTTCTTCGGCCAGCCGGTGTGGAGCGAGGAGGGGAAGGGGTAGAGGTGGGGAGAAGAAGGGGAAGGGGGAAAGGAAAATGAGGCGCATGTCCGCAGGTGATGGCTGTGTTATATCTCCATCTGGGTGTATGAAATTTGTTGTAATGTATGTGGGGAGACCACCCTCCCGCTTTGCATTTGTATTTTGTTTTGCTGGACATGTTGACCATTTGATTGATGTCAATGGTGGAAAGAGTGAGGTGTGGGCGGGGCTGGGATGTTTTTGCCCGTGATACTTACGATTTCAGACCAATGTTGGGATAAAAATGTTTTTATTGAAGATAACCTTGTTGCGCATTGTCTCAGATAGCTAGACCGTTACACACTGGTGATTCCTCAACATGAAAGGGTTAAATAAAACTTAACTTCAATCAACATAAACTGTAACTGGCACCAAGGTGATGGCCATCAGTGATATCTGAGCTGCACACACACAGCAGTGTGTCAGCATTGTCACTCACAGCAACGTTCTTTCAGGCAAATCATTCAGATATCAGCTCCTCACATAAGAGTCTTGCAGCTATGTAGCCACTACGGGCCCTTTCCTCTGGTCTGGAGGGGGTCATGGGCATGGTTGCATAGCCAGCCTGATTGTCTGGCCCTAGGTCAGCATCCAGCCCCTTGTCCTCCTCTTCCTCTCTCTCCTGAGGTGGAGTATCAGTCCCATCTGACAATTCTTGACCCCTCCTGATAGCCAGGTTGTGCAGCATGGAGCACATGACCACAAATTTAGCTACTGGCTCAGGGTTGTATTGTAGCTCCCCTCCTGAGTGGTCCAGGCATCTGAAGTGCTGCTTAAGCACAGTTATTGTTTTCTGGACCACATTGCATGTGTCTCTGTGGCTGTGGTTGTATCGCTTCTCGGCCTCGGTGTGGGTGTCACACAGGGGGTTCATCAGCCAGGTGGCTAGGCCATATCGGTTATCACCAAGCATCCAGCATTGTCCTTCTGGCTGACTCTTAAACATGTCAGAGACAGCGCTCTCACACAGGATGTGAGCCTCATCGAAGCTGCCTGGACATTTGGCATTCACTGCCATTATGATCTGGTTGTGGTCGGCAACTAGTTGGACCTTCTGGGAGTGAAATTTTTTTCTGTTACGAAAAAGCTATGGATCCTGAGAAGGTGCCCACATGGTGATGTGAGTGCACTGTATTGCTCCCTGCACCCTGGGGAACTTAGCAATGTGGTAGAATGCTCCATCTCTGTCAGTCTAATCCTCCGTGGTCATGGGGAAGCTAATAAAGTCCATCCTTCGCGCGTACAGGGCTCCCGTGACCTGTCTAATGCAGCGATGGGTGGCATGGTGAGACAGAGGGGAAATCTCGACAGTGGAGGCCCGAAAAGAACCAGACGCATAGAAAGACCTTGACCTCGACTGACACTGATGTCATGATGACAGACTGCATATGTGGCCTGATGAGCTCACATATTTCATTGATCACCACCTTGTGCAAGCACAGTCTCCGAGGGCAGATGTGCTCGGACACGTCGAGGTAAGACCTCTTTTCCCTGTAGGTGCGGAGTGTATATGGTCTGAACCTCCTCCTCATATTTGCACGTCTTAAATTGGGCACATAATGATGTACATCACACATTGAACCAATTGCACTCTGCAGCATATGCATGTTAATCAATGCAGGCTGAGAAATGGCTGGCCCCATTGCAATGAAAACATAATAGCGATTGATCAGAAGCAATAATTTCCTCACTAAAAAACACCTAGAGTAAACCCCCAATAGTCCAGAGTCTGAAAATATGTCTGTTGCAATGGTCTCTTCATCTTAGAAGAACTCCAGAGTCAATCCAAACTCCCCCGAAGTTGAAACAGCCTCTTGAATGAAACGACCTGCGATTTTAAAAATGGTGCCCACATCCCTGTGATTCGTTCAGAACAGTTGCACTTTATCTGGGTGGTGTTTTGGGCGAGTGATATTGTGTGCGAGATGTGTGCGAGTTGATGAAAGTGAAGCTGGGCGATCTCCTGGGCGTTCGTCTTGGCAAATGTGATCTTTACAACAACAAAAAGTGGGCGGTCGGTATTATTGAATCTCGGCGTTAATTACGTGCGGAAAGTAACTTTGGGCGATATTATGGCCGTTCATTTCGCCCATTCTGATGATTCCACCCAAAAAAAGTGGGCGGGTGGTATTATTTTTTCCCGCCGTTACCGCATATGGGAAAAGTAACGCTTGGCGATAAGTGTCTGAAAAATGGGCGTCAGTTTCCATTTTCTGGCTAAATGGGCAATATCTGGGCGTTACACATCATTTCAGCGGTAAAATGGACGTTAATTGGGTTTTATGCATGCACAAAAGTGTAAAATCTAGCCCTAGGTCCCTTGCTTTTTGTGGTTAATAGCAATGATTTAGACTTCAATGTAGGGGGTATGATTAAGAAGTTTGCAGAAGATTCAAAAATTGGCCTGTGGTGGACAAAGAAGCTGTAGACTGCAGGAAGATATCAATAGACTGATCAGGTGGGCAGAACAGTGGCAAATGGAATTAAATCCAGAGAAGTGTGAAGTAATGCATTTGGGGAGGGATAACAAGGCAAGGCAATATACAATAAACGATAGGACACTGAGAAGTGTAGAGGAACAAAGGGACCTTGGAGTGCATGTCCACAGATCCCTGAAGGTAGTAGGACAGGTAGATGAGGTGGTTAAGAAAGCATACAGAACACTTGCTTTTATTAGCCAAGGTATATAATATAAGAGCAGGGAGGCTATGCTTGATCTGTATAAAACATTAGTTAGGCCACAGCTAGAGTACTGCATGCAGTTTTGGTCACCACATTATCGGAACGATATGATTGCACTAGAGGGTACAGAGGAGATTTACAAGGATATTGCCTGAATTGGAGAATTTTAGCTATGAGGAAAGATTGGATAGGCTGGAATTATTTTCTTTGGAACAGAGGAGGCTGAGGGAAGACCTAATCAAGGTGTATAAAATTAGGAGGGGCCTAGATAGATTGGATAGAAAGGACATATTTCTCTTGGCAGAGGAGTCAACAACCAGGGGGCATAGATTTAAGGGAATTGGTAGGTTTAGAGGGGATTTGAGGGGACATTTTTTCATCCAGAGGGTGGTGGAGGTCTGGAATTCACTGCCTGAAAGGGTGCTAAAGGCAGAAACCCTCACTACATTTTAAAAGTACTTGTATGTGCACTTGAAGGGCTGTAACCTACAAGGCTATGGACCAACAACAACTTGTATTTATATAGCGCCTTTAACATCGTGAAACGTTCCAAGGTGCTTCACAGGATTATGATGAGATTTAAAAAATTGACACTGAACCGCATAAGTAGAAATTAGCACAGGTGACCAAAAGCTTGGTCAAAAAGGTATGTTTTAAGGAGCGCCTTGAAGGAGGAAAGAGAGGTAAGGAGGCAGAGAGTTTTAGGCAGGGAGTTGGAAAGTGGCATTAGGCTGGATAGCTCTTTGTAGGCTGGCACAGACACAATGGGTCGAATGGCCTCCTTCCGTGCTATAAATTTCCATGGTTCTATGAAGTAAATCTGGCCATGGTGAGGCCATCCTTGGCTTCCGAGCAGCAATGTGGTGCTGATACCCTCTAATTGTGCAGTGTAAGGTGATTGCGGAGAAGGTTGGTGATGTTGTTGCTGCTGCTGGTGTGCCTGGTGCTGCATGGGATGGGGCTGATTGTGTTTGGATTTTGAGGTCCAAGTTGCGAGAGTATTCAGGGAACCCATGCTGATGGAATAGATAGCAGGTGAAGTAGAGATGACAGAGGTAATGAGGACAGACTGCATGGAGACTAATGTAAAGGCATGGTGAATCTGTTGTGGAAATGCAGCGAGGAAGAGCTTGTGGCTGATGGAAGATATCTCTGTAAAGTGGGAGCTTTTACTGTACATTTGAAGATGACATCTCATCAGCTGATTCAATGGCCACTGAACTTCCGCCTCAGCTTCACAGACATAGTCCAAGACCAGCATGGACCCCGTGGGCGAGCAAATAAAATCAAAAGGTGAGCTCAAATTTATTCTTAATGATCTCTAAACAAGGTCATAATTCTCGGATTGGGTCTCCTGCCGCTGCCTGTCAGGTCAGCTCAGCACTGACAGATCCAACATTGGGAAAGGCGTGTGGCACCGGGATCACAGCCGCGTTCCGACCCGCTGGGGGAAGAAAACACTTTCCCACGCGACCTGCCACCGATTGCACCCGCTGACCCCCTGGAAAATCTCAGCCATTATCTTCAAATGTAAATGGATAATAAATCTGCCCAAATTTTAATTCTTGTCCCCAAAACTTCTGTCCAAAGACTCATTTTATAATAAATCACTTGCCAATATATTGAACTGGTGATGCACTAAGTTAGAATACTTGGGAAACTTACCTGAGTTCCTGATGCAAGCTGCTTATGTGTTGGATGCTGTAAAATTACCTCTATTATGGGGTATCTGACTAATGGGGTGAATAGTTAGTAAAAAATCTCAGTGAAATTTGCTTGGCAAGTCTTTATTCACTTTCCAGGAGGTACAAATTCACAACACAAAAGCGTTTGTAATTGTTTAGAATTTGGTAATGATTGAAACATCACAGGGAGTACCGATGTAGGAAGCCTTGATACAGACATGGATGAAAAAGAGCTGGATGCAGGTCAGGCAGCATCTGTGGAGAGAGAAACAAAGTTAATGTTTCAGGTCAATGACACTCCATCCTGACACGTTAACTCTGTTTCTCTCTCCACAGATGCTGCCTGACTTGCTGAATATTTCCAGCATTTTCTGTTTTTATTTCAGATTCCAGCATCCACAGTATTTTGCTTTTGTAACAGTTCAGAGTAACTGCTCTCAACATCAGGCAGCTTTCAACCCAATGTAGCACCATAGAGCCCTAGCAAAGTTGAAATCAATGGAGGTCAAGGGGAAAACCGTCCAATAGCTGGAGTCATACCTAACACCTAGGAAGTTGGTTATGATTGGTAGAGACCAATCATCACAGCCCTAGGATATTGTTGAAGAACCTCAGGGTAAATTCCTCATGTCCAACCATCATCAGTTACTTCATCAATGACCTTCCTTCCACCATAAAGTCACAAGTAGGACTGCTTGTTGATGATTCCAATGTTCAGTTCCATTCACACCTCCTCTGCAAGTGACAGTCAAGGTCACCTCTTTTTTCGACTATTATCCCCATGCCAGAAACAAATAATTACTTTATATTTGAGACTTTTAATCGGGTCCATGCATGTAAGGCTGTGAATGCAGGAACATTTGCATGTGAAGACTTGGGTGTTAAAGGTCCTATTGTACCTTCTGGATATTAATGGGTAATGTTTTGAAAAATTCCTACAGATTGAGGGGAAGATGGTTGTGAGTGGCAAACATAGCACAGTTCATTCTTACCTTGTCTGATCTGGTAAGGTAATTAAACATCTTCTAGCACTGAGATGTCATGAATTGGATATGGACTGACTGACCTGGCCAGCTCCTTCCATTGTCAATGGAACTGCAAACCATGGAATTATCAGCAAGCAGCCCCATTCCTGACCTTATGATGGATGGAAGGTCATTGATGAAGCAACTACCCTAAGGAGCTCCTGCAGCGATATATTAGGCTGCAATGATTGGTCTCCAACAACCATGAACAACTTCCTTATATCATGTATGACTCCAGAGAATAGAAGGTTTTCCTCTTAACCTTCACTGACCTTTTGCTAGGTTTCCTTGGAACCAGACACAGATGAATGCTGCCTTGATGTCGCGGGTAGTTACTCTCTCCTTTCCTCCTGTATTCAGCTGTTTTCTCCATTCCTGGATCAAGGCTGCGCTGAGATCTGGAGCTGAGTGGTTCCGGCAGAACCCAAAATGAGCATCAGTAAGCAGATTATTAGTGATTAGATATCACTTGATGGCACCATTGATGACTCCTTTCATCACCTCTCTGATGATTGGGAGGAGGTTGACAGGGCAATAATTGGCTGTGTTAGATTTGTCCTGCTCTTTGTGGATAGGACAGCATCTTCACCATTAGTGGTCTGCCTAAAGAAAAGAATGACTTGCATTTATATAGTGCCTTTCATGACCTCAGGATGTCCCAGAGCGTTTACAGCTAATGATGTACTTTTTGAAGTGCAATCACTGTTGTAATGTAGGAAACATGGCAGCCAATTTGCTTGCAGCCAGGTCCTACAAACAGCAATGTGATAATGGCCAGATTATCTGGATTTTTAAAGATGTTGCTTGAATGATAAATATTGGTGTCATGTATGTATGCTTGGGATTACTAGCCACCAGGTGTCACCACTGTCGGAGGTCATTGGGTTGTGCGCACATTTGTGCGGGCCAGGTATAAAAGGCCAGCCATCTTGTAATGTGATCACTTTGGGCCCGAATAAAGTAGAGCCAGGTTTGTACCTGTTCAGAGTTTACAGTATTCAGTCTATTGAGTTATTGCATACACAACATTTGGCGACGAGGTAACAAGAACCTTCGCATGCAAAAATGAGCACAATTGGAATTCTGGAGCGATCCGTGGAGGGAGAAGATTGGGCAGACTTTGTAGCCCGCTTGAACCAGTACTTTGTGGCCAACAAAATGGAGAAAGAGGTCGATGCAGTTCGGCGCGGGCGGTCCTCCTCACGGTTTGCAGTCTGAAAATCTATGGACTCAAAGAATCTCCTCTCGCCCTTAAGTCCAATGGACAAGGACTATGAAACATTGTGTGCTCTGGTACGTGACCATCTCAAACCAGATGAAGGCATCATCATTCTCAAGGTATCGATTCTATACGCATGTTCATTCTGAGAGCCAGGATGTATCGGAATTAGTTGCCGACTTAAGACGTCTAGCTGGACTGTGTAAGTTCAAAACTGCATTGGCAGACATGCTGCGGGACTCCTTTGTAATCGGCATCAACCACGAGGCGATCCTGAGTAAGATACTGGCGGCGGAGACACTGGATTTGAGCAAGGCCATCACGATTGCCCAAACATGCATGACGATGGACAAAAGCTTAAAGCAGATATCATTGAAAAATCGGAACTCAGCAAGTACTGTACAAGACAGTATAGTCATTTGGCAGAGCTGCATATGGCAGGGCCTCCCCGACTGCGTACGCGAAACCTGTGGCTGCTCAAAGTCCACCAACGGGAATGAATCCAATATCACCGTGTTGGCGTTGTGGGGGAAATCATTGGCATCATCAGTGTCGGTTTAAACAATATATTTGTAAACGCTGTTCAAGAGTGGAGCATCTCCAGCACATGTGTCCGCAACTGAGCAAGCGTGCTGCAATACACCACATGGAGGATGATGACCAGTATAACGCGGATCCGGATATGCAATCCGAGAGACCAGAGGAGGAAGTGTATGGACTGTATTCGTTCCTAACAAACAGCCAACCAATAATGATTAATGTAAAACTTAATGGTGTGCCGGTAGCGATGGAATAGGACACGGGTGCAAGTCAATCAATAATGAGCCAGAGGACATTTGACAGGCTGTGGAATACTAAGGCTGTGAGGCCTAAGCTGAGTCCAGTCAATGCCAAGTTGCGTACATACACTAAAGAACTCATAACGGTGCCGTATGATGGTGCGGTTCACGATTTACCATTATGGATTGTTCCAGGCAATGGTCCAACGTTGTTCAGCAGGAACTGGTTAGAAAAAAATCAAATGGAACTGGATCGAGATCAAAGCATTGTCATCGAAGGAGGATACTCCATATGCTCAAGTGCTGAGCAAGTTCCCCTTGCTGTTTGAACCAGGCATCGGCAATTTCACGGGACCCAAAGTGCAGATCCACGTGGACTAGGATGCAAGACCCGCCCATCATAAAGCTCGGACAGTTCCACACATGATGAGGGAGAAGATCAAAATCAAACTGGACAGACTCCAGCGTGAAGGGATCATATCATCGGTTGAATTTTATAAATGGGCCAGCCCCATTGTTCCCGTGTTGAAAAGTGATGGCACTGTCAGGATTTGTGGAGACTACAAGGTTACGATCAACCGAGTTTCGAAACAGGATCAATACCCGTTACCAAAAGCTGATGACCAGTTTGCAATGCTAGCCGGGGGGAAGTCGTTCACAAAACTAGATCTGACATTCGCCTACATGACACAGGAGCTGGTCGACATGTCGAAGAAACTTACATGCATCAACACTCAAAAAGGACTGTTTATCTACAACAGGTGCCCTTTTGGAATTCACACGGCTGCAGCCATATTTCAGAGGAACATGGCGAGTCCGTCCCCAGAACCGTTGTGTTCCAAGCTGACATACTGGTCACAGGTCGTCACTCCACTGAACAACCTGGAAGAGGTTCTACATCGTCTGGATAAAGTGGGACTCAGACTAAAATGCTCGAAGTGCGTCTTCATGGCACCGGAAATTGAATTCCTGGGGAGGAAAATTGCTGCTGACGGTATCAGGTCTACGGACTCGAAAACCAAGGCCATCAAAAATGCACCCAAGCCTCAGAATGTGACAGAGCTGCATTCGTTCCTTGGTCTACTCAACTACTTCGATAATTTCTTACCTAGATTAAGCACCTTATTAGAGCCACTGCACATGCTGCTGAGAAAAGGCGACAACTGGGTTCGGGGTGCGTCTCAAGATAGAGCTTTTGAGAAAGCTACTAATCTGCTTTGCTCTAACAAGCTGCTGGTACATTATGATCCCTGTAAGCGTCTAGTATTGGCCTATGATGCTTCATCATATGGAGTTGGTAGCGTGCTCCAACAAACTAATGAGTTGGGAAAATTACAACCTGCTGCATATGCTTCAAAACATTTGTCAAAGGCAGAAAGTGCCTACAGCATGGTAGAGAAAGAAGCACCAGCCTGTGTGTATGGGGTTAAACAGATGCATCAGTTCCTGTTTGGTCTTCAGTTTGAACTGGAAACAGATCAGCAGCCACTCATTTCATTGTTTTTGGAAAACAAAGGTATCAATACCAATGCATCGTCCCGCTTCCAGAGGTGGGTGCTGACATTATCTGCCTATGATTATGTCATTAGCCATAGACCTGGCACTGAGAATTTTGCTGCTGCATTGAGCTGTCTGCCATTGCCCACACCGGAGGTGGAAACGTCACAACCGGCAGACTTACTGTTAGTCATGGATGCTTTTGAAAGTGAAGGAACCTCTGTCATGGCCCAAGTTAAGACCTGGATCAGCCAGGACCCGATATTATCGGTTGTGAAACGTTGTATCCTTAGTGGTGATTGATCTGCCATACCCAAACAAATGTGTGAGGAGACCAAACCTTACATCCGTTGCAAAGACAAACTATAGATTCAATCAGATTGTATACTGTGGGGTAATCGTGTTGTTATGCCCAAAAAAGGCAGCGAGAAATTTATGCATGATCTACATAGCATGCATCCCGGTATTGTCATGATGAAAACCATTGCCAGGTCTCATGTATGGCAAGCGACAACGGATCTTGCTTCACCAGTATGGAGTTTCAAGAGTTCATGAAACTCAATGGTATCAAACATGTGAGGTCAGCACCATTCAAACCCACATCCAATGGACAAGCAGAGCATGCGGTCCAAACCATCAAGCAGAGTATGAAACATGTAACTCAAGGTTCATTGCAAACTCGCTTGTCACGCATACTGCTTAGTTACAGGACAAGACCCCATACGCTTACCAAGGTCTCCCCTGATGAACTATTGATGAAGAGGTCTCAAGACCAGGCTCTCTCTTATCCACCGTGACTTGAATAATCATGTCGAATACAGACGTCAAAGTCAGCAAGGGTATCATGATCGCGCTTCTGTGTCACGCAACATTTCTGAGTATCCTGATCAATGATCCTGTGTATGTACTGAATTATGGTCAAGGTCCCAAATGGATCGCCGGTACTGTTACGGCCAAGGCGGGTAACAGAGTGTTTATCGTTAAGCTCAAGAATGGGCAGACATGCAGGAAACATGTCGATCAGATAAAGATGCGGCACACGGATGAACTGGAAATTCTGAGGAAAACACAATCATTGACCAACCAACCTACCCTCAGTCATCAGAGGACTCCACTGTCATCAATGAATCTGGACTTTCAATCACTGACATGGTCAATGAATCTGGACTTTCAACCCCTGACGTGGTCATTGCCATTCCCATCAGATCGGCTATCCAGCCCCCAGTCATAACATACTCAGAATGCTCGCCCAAGGCTCGAGTTGAACTGAGACATTCAACTCTGGAGCAGAAAGCCCCGGACCGTCTCTCTTTGTAAAAAGACAGTTACTAATATCTTAGAGGGGGGATATTGTCATGTATGTATGCTTGGGTTTACTAGCCACCAGGTGGCGCCACTGTCGGAGGTCATTGGCCTGTGCACACGTGTGTGCGGCCCAGGTATAAAAGGCCAGCCATCTTGTAATGTAATCACTTTGGACGCTAATAAATTAGAGCCAGGTTTGTACCTGTTCAGAGTTTACAGTGTACAGTCTATTGAGTTATTGCATACACTTTTCTTTAAATAGTGTCATGGGATCTTTTACATTCACCTAAATAGGCAGAAGGGGTCTTAGTTTAATGTTGGTTTCATCCAAAAGACTGCACCACTGATAATGCAGCACTCCCTCAGTACTACACTGAAGTGTTAGCCTAGATTTTGTGTTCAAATCTCTGAGGTGGGACTTGAACTCACAACCTTCTAACTCAGAAGGAATAATTATAAACTCATATTAAAATGGTGTGAACCTTAGAACACTCAACATACTTAAACCACAGTTACTACAGTGATCATTTTCTGACTTTGTACTGCCAATGGGGAATTGCACCTGCTAAGGGCATGTATTGGAAATTCAGGCATATTGCGCATGATTTTCTGACCATTCATTTAAATAATCAAATTTCTGATATACACACCTTTACTTGTGTTTCACAACTTGTTATTTAAAGGGGCACACACCCCGTTTCAAGTGTTTTCACGCCGCGGTGGATAAGGTGGCCTCTTGAGCGAAATTCCACTCTTTGGCTTTTTCTTTTCGGCGGACCGGAAGCCAGTCATAATCGGGTCTGATCTGCGGCGGTGAGCACAGTAGAGGGGTGGAAGTTGGGGGCAGGTGTAGTGACCGCCACTGTCAGTCATCAGCGTAGCGCTGACGACATCATCATGGCGCCGCATCACCACGCTCTGCCTTCACTTAAAGGGGTAAGCTTGCACAATTTTTACAGGGCTACCAGGGAGGGTTTTGGCCAGGCTGCCTGTTGGTGGCTAAGCCGAACTCAGGGGCGTAATTGTCGGCCCGATATGGCAGTCGGTTGACAAAAAATAAACCATGGCAGCCACGGCAGTGCGTCCTCCCCTTTAATGGGAGCTGCACCACCATTTTAAAAGGCTACAGCCTCACTGGACTACCTGAAAAAAGCAGCTTTTGACATCGCCCAACGGGAGGAAGATTTTCTCACCGGAATTTTGCCGCCGGGGGGGGAGGGGGAACATGGGCGGTGCACACTCTGATGATGCACTTAGGATGGATCAGCAGCAGCTGAGCGGTGGGGTGGGGAGGAGCGGATCACTGCCAGGATACCGCAGGAGCAGAATTTTTATAATGGTGGCTATTACACGAAAAGTCGGCGGCCATTGCACTCTGCAGCGTGGCCGCCGAATTCCGGTGGTAACAGGCCTTAAGAAAGGGGCAATTTTGGCCCCAAAGTTACTTGTTCTTAAGAAGTTTTTGGCAGGAGGTGTCAATTGCATGTAAAAATTATTCATTAAACTTACTATAGCTTTTCTGACACACTAACCACAGAAAGAGATATGGTGGTGTAATGGTTACGTTACTGGATGAGTAAATCAGAGGCTTGGACTAATAATCCAAATGAATGGGAGGCCATAACTCACCATGGCAGTTTCTGTATTTAAATTCAGTGTGTTCATACTCTATTTGTTTGTTACGGGACACTAGACAGGCATTAGAACCCTGTGGGAGCTATTCACTGTTGCTGTAAACATGCTGGCTTTGGGACACCATTTTGGGAGTTACTTTACTCTTGGTTCAGTTAATCTGTTATTTATGCACAAAACATAATTTGGCAATGAGGATGAATCAAATGAACCTCCCCAAACCCCAGCCTATCCTCTTCGCACCCGGGGACCCTCCAATTCCGTGGCCGAGATGGATAAAAAGCTTTTCTACGTACATCACAGCGAGTGGGTTAGACGGCGACAACGTAACACCAGCTCGCCGCCACGCAATACTTATCCACTGCCTCAGCACTGAACGCCAATGCATCTTTGGCCAAATCGAAGACACGGGGCTAGAACCTTGACTTTTATTGCCTGCTTAACGCCCACTTAATGCCCATCTTATCGCTGAAATGACGTATAATGCCCAGATATCGCCTATTTTGGCACAAAATGGAAACTGGTGGGCATTATTCGGAAACTTATCGGCAAGCATTACTTTCCCCATGTGCTTAACGCCGAGAAAAAATATTACCGCCCATCCACTTTTTTGGGGCGGAATCAGCAGGATGGACGAATTCAATGGCCATAATATCGCCCAGCGTTACTTTCCTCGTGGAATTAATGCTGAAATTCAATATTAATGCCCAGCCACTGTTTTTTGTCGTAAAGAGCATATTTACCCAAACTAGCGGCCATGGAAATCGCCCATCGTCAATTTCACCACCTTGAACACATATTGCTGACAATATCGCTCGCTCAAAAAACCGCCCACAAAAAATGGAACTAACCGGAACGAATCACAGCGTTATGGACACCATGTTGTAGATCACACGTCGCATCCTTTATAAGGCTGCTGTGCTTCAACCTCGACGGTTCCATCTGCCACAGTTAACTTGTTTTGTTTCTGTCAAAAGGAAAGTGATTGCAACCATCCTCCATTGACTCAGAAATCGAGGCATGAAGGAAGTAAACGTGTAACTCATCACGCCCACTGACATAAAAAGGCCTGCAAAATGGAAATGGGAACCTCAAACCCCTTTCACTAAAATGAAAATTAGGATTTTTAAAGAGGAAAAAACAACACACTGAAACCACCCTTCCAATTCCCCTTCCTGCTAAGAGTTTCACTGGCTTTACTGCCACCCGCCACATCCTCATTTTTCTTGCATCCCTTTCCCCCATCCTATTCTCCCCCCACGTCCTTTTCCACCCTCCCCTTTGCCCCTCTGCCTTAGCCCCTCCCCATCTCCATTTCTCTCTTCCTTCCTCCCCCCCTCTCTTCCTTGCCTCCTTCCCCTTCTCCCTCCTCTGTTGGGGTCCAATCAATTCCCCATTTTCTAACCCCATTTGATCCAAATACTGCACTTGGTCTTGACATCCCGTTTGCAATGCCATAGGAGATCAACTAGTATATTAAAAGTCTTGCGGTCTACAAATCCTACTTCCTGTGTCACTAATTTCACAACTATAACTTTCTGATACTGGGCAATCTCCTGTGGCAATACACATGGGCGTTGGGTTGGATTTTCACTTTGTGCCAACATTGAGCAGTGCCCAATATCCTTGCCTTCTAGAACCCTAAGCCAATTTGAGGGTCTCATTTCCATTTGATCGGTGATCTGCAAGCGCTAAACCAGCGCTAACAGGCAACCAAGGTGGATGGCAACTTCCACGGAATTAAGCCAGAGGTAATAGAGTGAATGGAGTGAGGAGGATGTGGATGGCCAGTAGTGAGTGGCAAGATTTTTGTGGTGCCAGGAACAGCATTCATGAGCAAGACCCCTATAAAGGACCACTGGTTATGCTGCTTAACACCTGGTACCAATGACGGGGCATGCACGTTACACACTTTACTCATTGGTATCCGAAACTTACACTGAACATTTGAACTGTATGGGACCCCAATTAGCACGTTCAAAGTAGCCTCCCCTCTTACGCAAGGATGTAGTGGTGCTGCATGGTATAAGGAATATAAATATGCCAAAAGACTTTGAAAAACTGGGACAGGTTTTGTTAGAGCAGAAGAGATTAAGGGGTGATTTTATGGAGATGTTTAAAATCATGAAGGGATGGGACAAAGTATAGTGAAACGGACCGTTTCCGGTGGTTGAGTGGGACTAGAACAGGACATCAATACAAGATTAAAGTGTGTCGTTCAAAGAGGAGGATGTAGGGTAGGGATATTTCCATTGGGATTCTCCTGCTTGCCTGACATTGTTCATGCTGTTTTTCAGGGATTACGGCGGAGAATCAGGAGAAACCCCAATGGAAATTCACCCCTGTGGACTTAAGAAATTGTAACAGGACAAGATCGACACCAAAAGTATGGCAATAATAACAGGAAGTCAAGTGGTGCAGACAGGAAGTGCACACATTTATATCATGTGACTACCAGGATGGTAGAAGAGAAACTACAGGGACTAGTGTTTTTTTTTGGTCGATCAATTCCGACAAGGGTATCAATATATTAGATAGATATATAGTTTGTGTGAGAGGGATATTTACTATCAATTGCTGGTAGCACAGAAGCAGGCCATTTGACCCATCACATTTTTGCCAGTTCCTTGCTACAGCAATCCACTAATCTGCTCTCTCCTTAAAGTCACGTATCCAATTTTCCTTTAAAATATACCGTGGTCTCAACCACTTGCTGTGGCAAAGGATTCCATGCACCGCCAATTATCTGGGTTAAGAAATTTCTCCTAACCTCTTTCTCATTCCTACTGACGATTTAAAATGAATGAGCCTCATCACTGACAACCGACAGAAATGCTTCCACTAAATCTCCTCTTAGCCCTCTCTGCTGCAATGAAATGATTCCAGTTTCTGATGTCGGTCCTCTAAACTAGATTCCCATTCTTAGCATTTTGATGAACTCTAGCTTCACACTCTCTATGGCTTGAATGTTATTTCAATAATAGGTCATCTAAATCTACACAGTAGTCTAACTGTGGCCAAACCAATGTTTTATACAAATCCACCATTATTTCTTACTCTTTTATTCCATGCCCTTATTTATAAACCATAAAAGGTACAATAGCATAGTGGCTATAATTCCTGGACCAGTAATCCAGAGAACATGAGCTCAAATCCCACCCTGACAAATTATGAATCCGAATTCAGTTTAAAAAAAACTAAAAATAAACGGAGTGACTCCTGATAACAAACTGGAAGCTACTGTAGTCCAACCATCCCCTCTTGACATTCAACAGCATCACCATCGAATCACCAACCATATACATCCTTGGGGGCAGCGGGGGAGGGTGGTCATTGACCAGAAACTCACTGGTTCAGCCACATTAATGCTGTAGCTACTAGACTAGGTCAGAGGCTTGGCATTCTGTGGTGACTTAATTACCTCCTGACTCCCCAAAGCCTCTCTGCCACCTACAAAGCACAAGTCAGGAGTGTGATGGAACACTCTACTTGCTGGATGGGTGCAGCTGTAACAAACCTCAAGAAGCTTGACACCAGCAGTCCGCTTCATCGGCAGCCTATCCAGTACCGTGACTGCAGTGTCATCTACAAGATGCACTACAGCAACTTCTTCAAACGCATCTCACAAACCCACCATCTTCACCAGTTAGCAGGACAAGGACAGCAGATGTGTAGGAACAGCATCATCTTCAAGTTGCCCTCCAAATCACACACCAAGATATAATATACCGTGTATTGCCATTCCTTCATCATTGCTTTGTCAAAATTCTGCAAATCTCTACCCAGGGGCATTGTGGGAGGACCTTCACAACATGGACTGCAGCATTCAATAAAAAGGTTCACCACCGCCTTCTCAAGGGAAACACGGGTGAATAATAAATATTGGCCTTGCCAGTGTTGCCCACATGCATAGAACGAATTAAAAAAAATATTGTATCTACCCAACTTCATCTGCCAGCACTTATACTTACAAGCGATTATATATTTAAACTGACAGTTGTGTTCATTCACATCATTCAGTATTTCCATAAAGTTCCTTGCTTTTTCTCCCAAAGTGTCTTACCCCACCCATCCACATTAAATTGCATCTGCCACTTATCTCTTCCCCTTACTCCGATGCCACTTTCTCCCCCTTCAAGCATGTCTCTTTGTTCCACCACTCATCTCTCCTTTAAAATCCTTGTACACTCAAATCCCATCACAAGTTTCTCCTCAAAATATCCACCCTCCTTTCTAACCCCGACCTCTGCACAGAGTAACTCCACATCCCTTGTGACCTTAATCTCCATCTCAAAGATTATTTTATCCTCTTCCCTCGGATTTCAGTTCCTTCCTGCCCAAATGTGAGGAGCTCACAGACTTCGTCACCAAGATTGAGATCATCCTTTTTGCTGCTTCTGCTGCTTCCCGATGCTCACCAAACCAAGCTTCCCCATAGACTATCCCTGAACCTGTGTCACAGAAAGTTGTTGAGGCCAGTTCTTCAGATATATTCAGAAAGGAGTTAGATGTGGCCCTTATGGCTAAAGGGATCAAGACTTATGGAGAGAAAGCAGGAATGGGATACTGAAGTGCATTGTCAGCCATTATCATATTGAATGATTTCTCCTCCATCTCCCCTCATGCCCCTTCCAAGCTTATCTTGTCCATGACACCTACCTCCTGCTCCCTGGACCCCATTACCACTAAACTGGACGGCCATTCTTCCTGGTCCCCATGCCAGCTGATACTGTAAATGGTCCCTATCCTCAGGTACTGTTCTCCTCCCTTTTCAAAACACACATCCTCATCCTTCAAAAAAAAACTAATCTTGGCCGATCTGTCCTTGTAAACTGCGGCTCTATCTTCGAATATGCAAAGGTAGTGAATGTGATGTCACCTCCCAAATGCATACCCATCTTTCTTGCAGCTCTGTTTTAATCTCTCCAATCACATTTCCACCCTTGTCAGAGCAACAAAACGACCCTAATCAAAGCTACAAATTACACCTTATGTGACTGTAATTGTGGTTCATTTTCCCTCTTTGACATCTCTGCAGTTTTTGACATGGTCAACCACGCCATTCTCCTCCAATGCTTCCCGTCCATTGTCTAGCTCAGTGGAACTGTCCTCACTTGGTACCACTTATCTGTGAATGGTAGCTAGAGTATCTCCAGCAGTGGCCTTTCTTCATGATACTGCAGCTGTTACCTCCAGAATCCAGCAGGGATTCAACCGTTGCACTCTCCCCTTTCTCATCTACATGCTGCCACTAGATGTAATATTCAGACATGGAGTCAGCTTCCACATTTACAGTACAGCTCCACCTCTCCATTACCCCTCTATTGATCCCAACATTGTCTCATTAGATTGCTAGTCCGATATCTAGTCTTGGAAGAGTCATAATATCCTCCAGTTACACGTTAGAAGGCTGATGCCATTGTCATCAGACCCCATTACAAAATCAATTTCAAACCCTCCCCAGCTATGGTCAGAGGTTTAACTCGACTGTTTGCAACCTCAACATCCTAATCAAGCTGAACGTCCAACCACAAATCTTCTCCATAATAGAGATCACTTACTTCATCCTCCTAACATAATCTACCTCCGTCCTTGCCTCATCTCAACTGCTGTTGAAAGGCTCATTCATACCATCATCTCCAGACTCAACGATTCCAAAATCAAAGAGCAAGTTATTATTTAAGTGGAGAAAGATTGCAAAGTGCTGCAGTACAGCGGAACCTGGGGGTACTTGTGCATGAAACACAAAAAGATAGTATGCAGGTACAGCAAGTGATCAGGAAGGTCAATGGAATCTTGGTCTTTATTGCAAAAGGGATGGAGTATAAAAGCAGGGAAGTTTTGCTACAGCTATACAGGGTATTTGTGAGGCCACACCTGGAATACTGCGTGCAGTTTTGGTTTCCATATTTACGAAAGGATATACTTGCTTTCAGAGGCAGTTCAGAGAAGGTTCACTCGGTTGATTCCAGAGATGAGGGGGTTGACTTATGAGGAAAGGTTGAGTAGGTTGGGCCTCTACTCATTGGAATTCAGAAGAATGAGAGGTGATATTATCAAAACGTATAAGATTATGAGGGTGCTTGACAAGGTGGATGCAGAGAGGATGTTTCCAATGATGAGGGAGACTAGAACTAGAGGGCATGATCTTAGAATAAGGGGCCGCCAATTTAAAACAGAGATGAGGAGAAATTTCTTCTCTCAAAGGGTTGTAAATCTGTGAATTTGCTGCCTCAGAGAGCTGTGGAAGCTGGGACATTGAATAAATTTAAGACATAAATAGACGTTTCTTAATCGATAAGGGGTTGTGAGGAATGGGTAGGGAAGTGGAACTGAGTCCATGATCAGATAAGCCATGATCTTATTGAATGGCGGAGCAGGCTCGAGGGGCCATATGGCCTACTCCTGTTCCTATTTCTTATGTTCTTATGTAATGCTCTCTTGGCTGGCCTCATCCTCCACGCTCTGTAAACTTCAGCTCATCCAAATCTCCAAGGCACATATACTATTCCGCACTAAATCCCACTCAAAGGCCATGGACCCCGACAACATTCAAGTTGTCATGCTGAAGAATGAGCTGCACCTCTAGCCAAACTGTTCCAGTACAGCTACAACCACTGGCATCTACCAAACAATGTGAAAAATTGCCCAGTATATCATGTCCACAAAAAGGACAAATCCAATCCGGTGAAATACCACCCACCCCCTCTGTCGACTCTCAATCATCAGCAAAGTGATGGAAGGTGTCATCGAGAGTGCTATTAAGTGATCCTCACTCACCAATAACCTGCTCACCAATGGTAAGTTTGGGTTCTACCAAGACCACTGAGCTCCAGGACTCATTACAGCTTTGGACCAAACATGGACAAAAAGAGCTGAATTCCAGAGGTGAGGTGAGTGCGACTGCCCTTGACATCAAGGCATCATTTGACCAAGTGTGGCATCAAGGAGCCCGAGTAAAACTGAAGGCAATGGGAATCGTGGGAAAACTCTCTACTGGCTGGAGTCATACCTACCACAAAGGAAGATGGTTGTGGTTGTTGGAGGCCAATCACCTAAGTCCCAGGACATTGCTGCAGGAGTTCCTCACGCCAGTATCCTAGGCCCAACCATCTTCAGCTGCTTCATCAATGACCTTCCATTCGTCATAAGGTCAGAAGTGGGGATGTTCACTGATGTTTGCACAGTGTTCCGTTCCATTCGCAACTCCTCAGATAATGAAGCAGTCTGTGCCCGTATGCAGCAAGACCTGGATGATATTCAGGCTTTGGCTGATTAAGTGGAAATAACATTTACGCCACACAAGTGCCAGGCAATGGCCATCTCCAGCAAGAGTCTAGCCATTCCTCCTTGACATTCAACGGGATTATCATCACCAAATCCCCCACCCATCAACACCCTTGAAATCATAATTGATCAGAAAAGTACCTGTACCAGCCACATAAACACTGACAACAAGAGCAGTTCAGAGGCTGGGTATTCTGTGATGAGTGACTCACCTTCTAACTACCCAAAGCCTTTCCACCAATATCAAGGCACAAGTCAGGAGTGTGATGGAATGCTCTCCACTTGCCTGGATGAGTGCAGCCCCAACAACACAAGAAGCTCAACACCAATCAGGACAACACAGCCCGCTTGATTGGCAACCCATCCACCACCTTAAATATTCACTCCCAGTGCACCGTGGCTGCGGTGCGTACCATCTACAAGATGTACTGCAGCAACTCCTCAAGGCTTCTTCAACAGTACCTCCCAAACCCGTAACCTCTACCATCTAGCACAAGAGCAGCAGGTGCATGGGAACACCAACACCTGCAAGTTGCTCTCCAAATCACACACCATCCTGACTTGGAAATATATCGCTGTTCCTTCATTGTCACTGGGTAAAAATCCCAGAACTCCATCCCGAACAGCACTGTGGGAACACCTTCATCACACGCGGTTCAAGACGCTATCCTGTACAACTATGAGAAAGCCTTTCAATCTGTCTGTGTGCTGTGCGGGAAACAGAATTTTTAAAAATTCAAATGAGGTCCTGCTGTTAAATTCAGCAGGACTTCACCCTTTCTCGTATCTCTGAGTTTCCTGACTGTTGACAGTCGCTCCCCCCCCACCCCACCGTAAACATCAGGGCCTAAGAGTTTGCCCACAATTGATATTAGACTAATTGGTATAGAGTTATTTGGTTTTCCTTTACTCACTTCCTGAACAAAGATGTTACATTAACGCTCTTCAGCCCCATGACACAATTTGCATTCTTAAGTTGGCCTGAAAAACTGTGGCCAAAACCTCTGCTATCTTCCTCTAGCTCCTTCTAATATGCCATCAGGACTCAGTGACTTATCCACCTTGGGTTTTGCTAATTTTTTAAGAACCAATTTCTCTTCCATAGTTACCTCCATCAATTGTTCCATCTCCTATTATCTATGTTCCCACTATCACCAGCATTTGTTAAAAAAAAAGAAAATATTTATTTAATTTCTCCTCCGTCATTCCTTCACTCTCCACAATTAGACTCTCTGCTTTATCCCCGAGTGGTACGATAGTTATTCTCTATTCTTTTACATTTTATATACTTATAAATTCCCTTACTATTTCCTCATATTATCTGCTAGTCTTGTGTCACATTCCCACTTAACCTTTTTCACCTCCCTACTACACTTTCTATATTTTTCAGAATTATCTTCAGTATTTTTAGCCTCAACTTTATCATGCATCACCTTTTTAAGGTTCAGTTTTGTTTTAATTTCCCATTCCATAGAACTCTATTTTTTGATGCGTCCTTTTTCATTTTATTGGAATGTATTTATTTTATACTCCATCCATCTCATTTGAAGATTACCCACTGCTGATCTTTCAACCCATTTGCTAATTTTTCTACACAGTTAATTAGGACCTGATCCCTTTTAACTTGGTAAATTTGCCTTTTTACAATCCAGCACCCTTACATTTTGGTCATCGTTATCATTTTCTATTCTCACTATGTTGTGGTCACTATTTCCCAGTTGTTCTACTGTAATTTCAGTTATATACCCCACCAGAACCTAATTAAGCAATAAAAACAGAAAATGCTGGAAATCTCAGTGGGTCAGGCATCATCTGTGGAGAGAAACAGAGTTAATGTTTCAGGTCGACGACCCTTTGTCAGAACTGGCAATAGTTTGAAATGTATCAGATTCTTAAGGAAATGCTGGGGCCCTGAAAGAGGGAGGGTGGAAAGAACAAAAGAGAAGGTCTGTGATAGGGTGGAAGGCAGAAGAGATCTGAGAGACAAATGGGATGATGGACCAAATTGAGATGATAATAGCAAAGTTAGGAAACAAAAGAAGAGTCTGGATAAGGTATGAATGGTGGAATAATTACCAGCTGCCATGGGAAACAAAGAGAAACAACATAAAAATAAAACGGGGGGGGGGGGGGGGGTGGAGTTTTTGTGGAAAAGAAAAGGAGTAAGGGGAACAAAATATAGGCAGGGGTTATGGTCTGAAATTGTTGAACTCGATGTCGAGTCCGGAAGGCTATAAAGTGCCTAAACGAAAGATGAGGTGCTGTTCCTTGAGCTTGTGTTGAGCTTTATTAGAACAGTGTAGGAGGCTGAGGCCAGCGTGGGAGTGGAGCGGAGAATTAAAGTGACAGGCGACGAGAAGCTCGGGGTCACCCTTGCGGACTGAATGGAGGAGTTCCACAAAGCGGTCACCCAATCCGCGTTTGGTCTCCCCAATGTAGCGGAGACCACATCGTGAGCAGCGAATACAATATACTAAATTGAAAGTGTTCTGTATTTAACCCCTTGCAACCTATATTACCGGAGGTTCTACCACCAGAGGTCCTACCTGTTGGGAGTCCCAAGGGATCACAGAATCCTTTATTGTGAGCTTATCAATTGGCGATGAGGTAACGAACAACCGCGCGAAAATGCAAAGAACAGTCGTTATCCTGGAGAAGTTCTCAGAAGGAGACGATTGGGAGGCCTTCGTGGAGAGACTTGACCAATACTTTGTGGCCAATGAGCTGGAAGGGGACGAGAATGCTGCCAAACAAAGGGCAATCCTCCGAACTGTCTGTGGGGCAACAACCTATGGCCTTATGAAGAATCTCCCAGCTCCGGCAAAGCCAATAGCTAAATCCTATGAAGAATTGTGTATGCTGATCAGGGAGCACCTAAATCTTAAGGAAAACGTTTTGATGGTGAGATATCGGTTCTACACGTGTCAACAGTCGGAGGGCCAGGAAGTGGCGAGCAATGTCGCCGAACTAAGGTGCCTTGTAGGACATTGTGAATTTGAGGGATTCCTGGAACAAATGCTCAGAGACTTTGTACTGGGCATTGGCCATGAGGTAATCCTTCGCAAACTGTTAACCGTTGAAACTCCGAATCTAAGTAAAGCCAAAACGATAGCCAGGCATTTATGTCCGCCAGCGACAACATTAAACAGATTTCACAAAGCAAAGAAGCTTCAGCCAGTACTGTGAACAAAGTTACGTCGTTTTCGAGCAGGAATATACATGGCAGAACGTACACACCAGCTGCTGCTGCCCGACCTCAGATGACCCAGAATCCGCCATCAATCGTTAATGTGAGGCAGTTAACATCTTGTTGGCACTGTGGAGGTGATCATCGGCCCCATCAATGCCGCTTCAAGCACTATGCGTGCAATGGTTGCAGAACAATGTGACACCTCCAGCAAATGTGCAGGCGAGCTGCAAACCCTGCAAACCACCATGTTGCAGAGGAAGATCGATCCACTATGGATCAGACTGATTCGGAGATTCGCACTAAGGAGGCAGAAGTGTACGGGGTACACACTTTCACCACAAAATGTCCACCAATAATGTTGAAAGTTGAACTGAACAGAACTCTAGTATCGATGGAACTGGACAATGGTGCGAGTCAGTCCATAATGAGTAAAAAGGCCTTCGACAGGCTGTGGTGCAACAAGGCACACAGGGCCAAGCTCAGCCCCATTCACACCAAACTAAGGACTTATACCAAGGAACTAATCCCTGTAATTGGCAGTGCAGATGTCAAAGTCTCCTATGATGGAGCAGTACACAAATTCCCGTTGTGGATTGTGCCAGGGGATGACCCCACATTGTTTGGCAGAAGTTGGCTGGGATAAATCCGCTGGAACTGGGACGACATCCATGCGTTCTTGTCCGTCGATGCCGCCTCACGTGCCCAGGTTCTGAACAAGTTTTCATCGTTGTTTGAGCTAAGCATTGGAAGCTTCTCGGGGTTGAGAGTGCAGATCCATTTGGTTCCCGGTACACGACCCATCCACCACAAGGCATGGGCGGTACCGTACATGATAAGTGAGAAAGTGGAAATTGAGCTGGACAGGCTGCAGCGAGAAGGCATCATCACGCCGGTGGAATTCAACAAATGAGTGAGTCCGATTGTCCCAGTATTTAAAGAGGACGGCACGATCAGAATTTGTGGGGACTATAAAGTAACAATTAACCGTTTTTCGCTACAGGGCCAGGAGTACCCGCTACCCAAGGCAGACTACCTATTTGCGACCCTGGCTGGAGGGAAGACGTTCACCAAACTGGACCTGATCTCGGTCTACATGACACAGGAGCTAGGGGAGTCTTCGAATGGCCTCACCTGCATCAACACGCACAAAGGTCTGTTCATCTATATCATATGCCAGTTAGGGATTCGGTCGGCCGCGGCAATCTTCTAACAGAACACGGAGAGCCTGCTAAAGTCGGTTCCTCGCACCATAGTTTTCCACGACGACATACTGGTTACAGGTCAGAACACCACCGAACACTTGCAGAACCTGGAAGAGGTTCTTAGTCAGTTGGATCGCGTGGGGCTCAGGTTGAAACACTCGAAGTGTGTTTTCCTGGTGCAGGACGTCGAGTTCTTGGGAAGAATCGCAGCAGACGGTTTCAGACACACTGACGCCAAGACGGAGGCCATCAAGAACGCGCCACGACCACAGAACGTGACGGAGCTGCAGTCATTCCTGGACTCCTTAACTATTTTGGGAATTTCCTACCTGGGTTAAGCACCCTGCTAGAACCCCTACATGTCCTAGGGGGAGTGTTTACTAGTGCTGTTGGGGAGGATTTAAACTAATATGGCAGGGGGATGGGAACCTATGCAGGGAGACAGAGGGAGACAAAAATGAGGCAAAAGCAAAAGACAGAAAGGAGATGAGGAAAAGTGGAGGGCAGAGAAACCCAAGGCAAAGAACAAAAAGGGCCATTGTACAGCAAAATTCTAGAAGGACAAAGGGTGTTAAAAAAGCAAGCCTGAAGGCTTTGTGTCTTAATGCAAGGAGTATCCGCAATAAGGCGGATGAATTAACTGTGCAAATAGATGTTAACAAATATGATGTGATTGGGATTACGGAGACGTGGCTCCAGGATGATCAGGGCTGGGAACTCAACATCCAGGGGTATTCAACATTCAGGAAGGATAGAATAAAAGGAAAAGGAGGTGGGGTAGCATTGCTGGTTAAAGAGGAGATTAATGCAATAGTTAGGAAAGACATTAGCTTGGATGATGTGGAATCTATATGGGTAGAGCTGCAGAACACTAAAGGGCAAAAATCGTTAGTGGGAGTTGTGTACAGACCTCCAAACAGTACTAGTGATGTTGGGGAGGGCATCAAACAGGAAATTAGGAGTGCATGCAATAAAGGTGCAGCAGTTATAATGGGTGACTTTAATATGCACATAGATTGGGCTAGCCAAACTGGAAGCAATACGGTGGAGGAGGATTTCCTGGAATGCATAAGGGATGGTTTTCTATACCAATATGTCGAGGAACCAACTAGGGGGGAGGCCATCTTCGACTGGGTGTTGTGTAATGAGAGAGGATTAATTAGCAATCTCATTGTGCGAGGCCCCTTGGGGAAGAGTGACCATAATATGGTGGAATTCTGCATTAGGATGGAGAATGAAACAGTTAATTCAGAGACCATGGTCCAGAACTTAAAGAAGGGTAACTTTGAAGGTATGAGGCATGAATTGGCTAAGATAGATTGGCTAATGATACTGAAGGGGTTGACTGTGGATGGGCAATGGCAGACATTTAGAGACCGCATGGATGAACTACAACAATTGTACATTCCTGTCTGGCGTAAAAATAAAAAAGGGAAGGTGGCTCAACCGTGGCTATCTAGGGAAATCAGGGATAGTATTAAAGCCAAGGAAATGGCATACAAATTGGCCAGAAATAGCAGCGAACCTGGGGACTGGGAGAAATTTAGAACTCAGCAGAGGAGGACAAAGGGTTTGATTAGGGCAGGGAAAATGGAGTACGAGAAGAAGCTTGCAGGGAACATTAAGGCGGATTGCAAAAGTTTCTATAGGTATGTGAAGAGAAAAAGGTTGGTGAAGACAAACGTAGGTCCCCTGCAGTCAGAATCAGGGGAAGTCATAACGCGGAACAAAGAAATGGCAGACCAATTGAACAAGTACTTTGGTTCAGTATTCACTAAGGAGGACACAAACAACCTTCCGGATATAAAAGTGGTCAGAGGGTCTATTAAGGAGGAGGAACTGAGGGAAATCTTTATTAGTCGGGAAATTGTGTTGGGGAAATTGATGGGATTGAAGGCCGATAAATCCCCAGGGCCTGATGGACTGCATCCCAGAGTACTTAAGGAGGTGGCCTTGGAAATAGCGGATGCATTGACTGTCATTTTCCAACATTCCATTGACTCTGGATCAGTTCCTATCGAGTGGAGGGTAGCCAATGTAACCCCACTTTTTAAAAAAGGAGGGAGAGAGAAAGCAGGGAATTATAGACCGGTCAGCCTGACCTCAGTAGTGGGTAAAATGATGGAATCAATTATTAAGGATGTCATAGCAGCGCATTTGGAAAATGGTGACATGATAGGTCCAAGTCAGCATGGAATTGTGAAAGGGAGATCATGCTTGACAAATCTTCTGGAATTTTTTGAAGATGTTTCCAATAAAGTGGACAAAGGAGTACCAGTTGATGTGGTATATTTGGACTTTCAGAAGGCTTTCGACAAGGTCCCACACAGGAGATTAATGTGCAAAGTTAAAGCACATGGGATTGGGGGTAGTGTGCTGACGTGGATTGAGAACTGGTTGTCAGACAGGAAGCAAAGAGTAGGAGTAAATGGGTACTTTTCGGAATGGCAGGCAGTGACTAGTGGGGTACCGCAGGGTTCTGTGCTGGGGCCCCAGCTGTTTACATTGTACATTAATGATATCGACGAGGGGATTAAATGTAGTATCTCCAAATTTGCGGATGACACTAAGTTGGCTGGCAGTGTGAGCTACGAGGAGGATGCTATGAGGCTACAGAGTGACTTGGATAGGTTAGGTGAGTGGGCAAATGCGTGGCAGATGAAGTATAATGTGGATAAATGTGAGGTTATCCACTTTGGTGGTAAAAACAGAGAGACAGACTATTATCTGAATGGTGACAGATTAGGAAAAGGGAAGGTGCAACGAGACCTGGGTGTCATGGTACATCAGTCATTGAAGGTTGGCATGCAGGTACAGCAGGCGGTTAAGAAAGCAAATGGCATGTTGGCCTTCATAGCGAGGGGATTTGAGTACAGGGGCAGGGAGGTGTTGCTACAGTTGTACAGGGCCTTGGTGAGGCCACACCTGGAGTATTGTGTGCAGTTTTGGTCTCCTAACTTGAGGAAGGACATTCTTGCTATTGAGGGAGTGCAGCGAAGATTCACCAGACTGTTTCCCGGGATGGTGGGACTGACCTATCAAGAAAGACTGGATCAACTGGGCTTGTATTCACTGGAGTTCAGAAGAGTGAGAGGGGACCTCATAGAAACGTTTAAAATTCTGACGGGTTTGGACAGGTTGGATGCAGGAAGAATGTTCCCAATGTTGGGGAAGTCCAGAACCAGGGGTCACAGTCTAAGGATAAGGGGTAAGCCATTTAGGACCGAGATAAGGAGAAACTTCTTCACCCAGAGAGTGGTGAACCTGTGGAATTCTCTACCACAGAAAGTAGTTGAGGCCAATTCACTAAATATATTCAAAAGGGAGTTAGATGAAGTCCTTACTACTCGGGGGATCAAGGGGTATGGCGTGAAAGCAGGAAGTGGGTACTGAAGTTTCATGTTCAGCCATGAACTCATTGAATGGCGGTACAGGCTAGAAGGGCTGAATGGCCTGCTCCTGCACCTATTTTCTATGTTTCTATGTTTCTATGTTTCTATGTGCTACTGCGCAAGGGAGACGACAGGGTATGGGGTAATTCACGAGAGGCTGCCTTTAAGAAAGCCAGAAATCTGCTGTGTTCAAACAAACTGCTTGTCCTGTATAACCCTTGTAAAAGATTAGTGCTGGCTTGCGATGCGTCGTCATACGGGGTTGGGTGTGTGTTACAACAGGCTAACGAATCGGGGATTTTGCAACCGGTCGCTTATGCGTCCAGGAATTTGTCCAAGGCTGAAAGGACCGACAGCACGATTGAAAAAGAAGCTCTGGCGTGCGTTTACAGGGTAAAAAAAATGCACCAGTACTTATTTGGCCTCAAGTTTGAGCTTAAAACTGACCACAAGCCGCTCATATCGCTGTTCTCTGAGAGCAAAGGGATTAAGACTAATGCCTGTGCCCACATCCTAAGATGGGCATTCACGCTTTCGGCATACAACTATGTAATCCACCACAGACTGGGCACAAAGAACTCGCAGATGCTCAGTCGGCTGCCATTGCCCACCACCGTGGTGGAAATGGCACAGCTAATGGACTTGCTCATGGTATTGGATGCATTCGAGAACGAGAATTCCCCTGTCACGGCCTGCCAGATCAGGACCTGGAGCAGCCAGGATCCTTTATGTCCTTGGTAAAAAAACTGTGTCCTCCATGGGAGCTGGTCCAGAGTCCCAGCGGAGATGCAGGAGGCGATTAAGCCGTTCCACAGGCGCAAAGAAAAAATGTCCCTGCAAGCGAATGTCTGTTGTGGGCAATCGCGTGGTCTTGTCCACGAAAGGCAGAGATACGTTCATTTGTGAACTGCACAGCACCCACCCAGGCATTGTAATGATGAAAGCCACAACCAGATCCCATGTATGGTGGCCCAGCATTGACTCAGATTTAGAGTCATGCGTGCGCCAGTGCAACACTTGCTCTCAGCTGACTAATGCACCCAGAGACGCACCGCTAAGTTTGTGGTCGTGGCCCTCCAAACCGTGGTCGAGGATCCACGTGGACTATGCGGGCCAATTTCTCGGCAAAATGTTTTTAGTTGTCGTGGACGCGGATTCAAAATGGATTGAATGTGTGATAATGTCTGTAAGCATGTCCACGGACACTATTGAAAGCCTACGAGCCATGTTGCCACGCATGGCCTGCCTGATGTCCTGGTCAGCGACAATGGGCCATGTTTCACCAGTGCTGAATTCAAGGAATTCATGACCCGCAATGGGATCAAGCACGTCACATCTGCCCTGTTCAAGCCCACATCCAACGGCCAGGCAGAAAGGGCAGTTCAGACCATCAAGCAAAGCTTGAAACGTGTGTCGGAAGACTCCCTGCAGACCCGGCTATCCCGGGTGCTGCTCAGCTACCGCACCAGACCCGACTCACTCACCGGAGTTCCCCCAGCCGAACTGCTCATGAAAAGGGCGCTCAAAACAAGGCTCTCTCTTGTCCATCCTGATCTCCATGATCACGTGGAGGGCAGGCTCCATCAACAAAGTGTGCACCATGACTGCGCAAATTTGTCACGTGATATTGAGATCAATGATACTGTGTTTGTACTCAATTATGGAAATGGTCCCAAATGGCTCGCTGGCACAGTCACAGCCAAAGAGGGGAATAGGGCGTTTCAGGTCAAATTGGCCAGTGGACTAACATACAGAAAACATTTGGACCAAATCAAATTGCGGTTCACCCACAGCTATGAACAAACCGAAGAAGACACCACCAACTTTCACCATCCAACACACACACACACACATACAAAGTGGCAACTGACATCACGGTTGACCACAAAACTCACCATTCCCAGCAGCAAGGCAAGCTCGGCTGCCCAGCAGCCCAGTGAAGAACTAACCAACTCACCCACACCCGCATTTGTACCGAGAAGATCGACAAGGGAGCGAGGAGCCCCAGCTGGTGTAAATAAGTGTACTATTGACTTCGCGGGGAGTGATGTTATGTATTTAACCCCTTGCAACCTGTATTACACCACCAGAGGGCCTACCTGTTGGAGTCCCAAGGAATCCCAGCATTTCTTGGAAGCACATTATATAAGCAGGTCACCCACGAGGTTCCTGCATTCTGGAGTCTCATTAAAGGAGCTAAGGTCACACTTGCTCATTGCACACAGTACTCAGTTTCATCCTTTATTGTAAGCTTATCAGAAAGAAGTACTGACATGTATCTTACATTATTATATATAACTGTATCCTAACATGCTATACATGACTGTAATAAGATATGACCTGTAACCACCAGCATAACTTACCACCAGGGGTGCACTTGCAAGAGACAGGTATATAAGAACAGGTCTCAGGCAAGTGCAGCATTCCAGAGCTGTGAAATAAAGGTGCAGGTCCAGAGTGACCTTGACTTCACTACATGCCTCATGTGAATCTGTACTGAGGGGACAGGACTTTACAGTGGTGACGAGGATAGGATGTCGATTTCCGCAGGCTGTTTTGCAGAAATTGTGAATATACAGGGCATTTGGCCCGCATGTGCAAAAAAACGGCAGCTCGGCTGGTATATGAATCGGATGGGTCGGAAAGCGGACCAGAAGATGGTGGGAACAGTACACAGGACACCGGTGTACAGCGGGTCAACACGATCAATGGCCGCCGCTGCTCCTACAACAGGATGCCTCCCATAATGATGAGGGTACTACTCAATGGGATATCTGTCAACATGGAGCTGGATACGGGAGCGAGTCAATCTCTCATGGGCGCTCAACAATTTGAACAACTGTGGCAGACCAAAATTCACAAGGGTCGACACCAAACTAAGGACCTATACTAAAGAAATCATGCCAGTCCTTGGCAGCTCCATGCTCTCTGTCACACACAAAGGGACAGTGAACCGACTTCCCCTGTGGATTGTCCCCCGAGACCCCCCCCAGCACTGCTGGGGAGAAGCTGGTTGGCAAAACTAAACTGGAAATGGGATGATGTCCATGCCATGTCATTGGAGGAATGGACCCCCTGCTCAACAGTTATAAAACGATTTGAACATCTCTTTCAGCCAGGTGTGGGCACTTTCAAAGGGGCCAAAGTCAAAATCTACATCACACAGGATGCTAGACCGGTCCATCACAAGGCCAGAGCTGTACCCTATGTGATGAGGGAAAAGATTGAACACGAACTAGACAGGCTTCTGCGGGAAGGCATTACATCACCTGTGGAATTTAGCGACTGGGCAAGTCCCATCGTCCCAGTCATGAAGTCTGATGGATCCGTACGAATCTGTGGGGCTACAAATCTACCATAAACAGAGTCTCCCGACAGGACCAGTACCCGTTGCCCAGAGCAGAGGACTTATTTGCCACATTGGCTGGAGGTAAACTTTTCTCAAAATTAGACCTCATATCTGCGTATATGATGCAAGAATTGACCGAGAAATCCAAGCTACTCACCACCATCAACACGCATCGAGGCCTTTTCATGTACAATCTATGCCCATTCGGCATCAGGTCGGCAGCTGCCATATTCCAGCGAACATGGAGAGTCTGCTCAAGTCCATCCCGGGGATGGTTGTATTTCAAGACGACATACTTATCACGGGCAGGGACACCGACTCCCATCTCCGTAATTTGGAGGAAGTACTAAAGCGGTTAGATCGGGTAGGCCTACGAGTCAAGAAATCCAAGTGCCTGTTTCTCGCACCCGAGGTTGAATTTTTGGGCAGAAGGATTGCTGCTGATGGAATCCGCCCAACAGAGTCCAAAACAGAAGCAATTCGCCTGGCACCCAGGCCCGGAATGTCTCAGAACTGCACGCCTTTCTCGGGCTACTCAATTACTTTGGGAACTTTATGCAGAACTTGAGCATGCTGCTGGAGCCTCTCCACGTGCTACTAAGGAAGGGGTGCAATTCATTTTGGGGAGACGCCCAGGAACGCGCCTTCAATAAGGCACGCAACCTTCTGTGTTCCAACAGTGTTTTGACTTTCTTTGACCTAGGTAAAAAGCTAGTTCTCACATGCGATGCGTCAGCGTATGGGGTCGGGTGCGTTTTGCAACATGTCAATAGTGCGGGCAAATTACAACCCATAGCTTATGCCTCCAGGTCACTTTCGCAGGTGGAGCGCGGGTATGGAATGGTAGAGAAGGAGGCGCTCGCGTCCGTATACGGTGTTAAAAAGATGCACCAATACCTTTTCGGGGCCAAGTTCGCATTAGAAACCGACCACAAGCCCCTCATGTGCCTCCTATCCGAGAGCAAGGCAATAAACGGCGTGAATTCAATGGTGGGCACTCATGCTGGCGTCCTACGACTGTACCATAAGGCACAGACCAGGCACAGACAACTGTGCTGACGCGCTCAGCAGGCTACCCCTGGCGGCCACGGAAGGGTCTGACGAACAGGACTGTGAGATAGTCATGGCAATCAATGCCTTTGAGTCCACAGGTTCGCCCATGATGGCTCACCAAATCAGAGCCTGGACGGCCAGCGACCCCACGTTATCCTTAGTAAAAAGATGTGTCCTAACCGGTGGCTGGGCAGAGGCTCGCAATGCCTGCCCCGAGGAATTAAAACCTTTTCACAGGCGCATGCATGAGCTATCACTACAAGCAGACTGCCTGATGTGGGGCAGTCAAGTAGTCATGCCTCTACGAGGCAAGAGGTATTTGTCTGGGAGCTCCACTGCGAGCACCCGGGGATCGTTCTCATGAAGGCCATGGCCAGATCCCACGTCTGGTGGCCTGGTATTGACGCGGACTTGGAGCTCTGCGTCCGAAGGGGCACCATTTGTGCCCAACTCAGCAATACCCCCAGGGAGGCTCCACTGAGCCCCTGGCCCTGGCCTACCAAACCGTGGTCGTGAGTGCACGTAGACTATGCGGGCCCATTCATGGGCAAAATGTTCCTCGTAGTTATAGATGCATTTTCAAAGTGGATCGAATGCACCATTTTAAACTCGAGCACAACCTCCACCATTGTGGAGAGCCTCGCAACCATGTTTGCAACGCACGGAATCCCTGACATATTGGTCAGTGACAATGGTCCATGCTTCACCAGCGCAGAATTTCAAGACTTTATAATTGACCACGGCATAAATCACGTCAAGACGGCATCATTCAAGCCGGCCTCCAACGGCCAGGCGGAGAGAGCAGTGCAAATCATTAAACAAGGCATGCTTAAAATCCAAGATCCCACGCTGCTTCGCCTGTCGCGACTGCTGCTGGCATACAGATCTCGTCTGCACTCATTGACTGGGATCCCCCCTGCGTAACTGTTGATGAAAAGGACTTTAAAAACAAGGCTCTCATTAATCCTCCCAGACATGCACGAAATCGTTGAGGCAAAGCGCCGTAAGCTGACTGAGTACCATGACAGAAATTTGAGGGGGGAGATGGAATGAGATAGGGGACAAAGTGTTTATACTAAACTATGGCAGGGGTCCCAAATGGCTTGCAGGGACAGTATCAGACAAGGAAGGAAACAGGCTACTGGTAGTACAAATGGACATTACAGCCTTCGGGACTCAACACGGAGTTCAACAATTTCACATCATAACCACTGCTCCTATTTTTTTCGGACGGCAGCTGTTGCTGATGCTCCTGCTATTTTCCATTTACACCTCCCCTAGACCCATTACCATCTCCTTCTGCCTTGCATCATTCCTTTTGTCATTTAATCTCTACCACCTTCCATCAATCACAGGTCTTTAAGAACATAAGAATTAGCATCACAGTCGGCCATTCAGCCCCTCGGCCCTGCTCCGCCATTCAATGAGATCATGGCTGATCATCTTCCTCAACTCCACTCCCCTGCACTGTCCCCATATCCCTCGATTCCCTTAATAGCCAAAAATCTATCAATCTGTCTTGAATGTCCTAAGCCTCCACAACCCTCTGGGGTAGAGAATTCCAAAAATTCACCACCCTTTGAATGAAGAAGTTTCGCCTTATCTCAGTCTTAAATGGCCAACCCCTTATTCGGAGACTGTGACCCCTGGTTCCAGACTCCTCAGCCAAAGGAAACATCCTCCCTGCATCTACCCTGTCAAGCCCTGTAAGAATTTTGTCTGTTTCAATGAGATCAATGCGATTTTATTCTTTCCTCCCCTTCCCATCTCTGTACTTGCTTAAAACCTGTTTTACCCAACTTTTCCAGATCTGACGACAGGTCTCAATCAGATTAGACCTGAAATCTCAACACTGTTTCTCCACAGATGTTGCCAGACCTGCTGAGTATTTCCAGCATTTTGTGTTTTCATTCCTAAAGGGTACTTGCTACTTTAAAGATATGCAGGTTTTTGAAAAAGTTCATACATTAATAATTGTGTTAAATGTGAAAAGAAAAAAGGTTTTGTTTGAGCCTGAAGTCAGTTTCATGGACAACTGGCCGGTCAAACCAAAAGGCATCATTGCAAATTTACTCCTGTCCTAGCTACAGCAACCCAACCTTAATAATCAAAGCAGCTCACAGACAAGCTGATAATAGAACATGAATTTCTCATTTTTAATTTTCCAATTGCTAACAGTTTTTTCATAAAAGGCAGACCATAGGTCAATCATTTAATTGATTTGTTCATTATTTCACATGGAATTCCCTCGTGTCCAGAGTAATCTGACCACGGTTTAGTCCAGCCATTTTTGCAATATGTAACCTTTCTGCTTCCAATCTCATCTCTACCATATTCATAATCAAACCAAATGACAAAGACAGAGTTCTCACAGTCACCATGAGGAGATTGGACCAACCAAATTGCAGAAAATCATCTGTTGGACCAATCGGCAGTTCCTGTACTGTCATATAGGAATCTGTTCTTATAAAACTGAAATAATGAACAAAAAGGGATATTCTAACCATTTCCACAGCAGCAGCATTTTAACACAACGAGCAAAATCAGAAAATAACCATACCGAGACACATTAATTTCACCACAAACACGAGATTAGCAGACAAACTAGCTTCTCATCCATCAGTTTTGAACACTAATGGCCACAGTTATCAGTTTCAATGACACAAACACAATAAAAATACATTTAAAAGCCCGCCCCTATTACTAACATCTAAGTAGATATTGAGATTGTCACCAAGTATACGGATGACTTTCACCACACACTGCCTGGTAGAAGCAACTTGCAGCTTCCAGAAATTCAGGAAAGCTCAACCAGAAAGAGTTATCTTCTGGGTAAATCACAGACAAACACTATTTCTTGTATCGCTCTCAAACACAAAAGTGGGAGTTGGCAAACAGCGAGATGGATTAAAAACCACTTCAGGAAAACAGGTTAGTGGAATGGACAGAGGCACAAACGCAATTGAAGGAGTGTGACGAGGAAAAATAACAAATGGGAGTAAACACTCAAGAACGACACTGAAGGGTGGTATTGATGAACAGAGACACCTAGGGGTTCAAATATATAATCTCCTGAAAGTGCCATTGCTGGTAGATAAAGCTGAACAGCATTTTGAATTTTACAAATGGGCAGAGAGTAGAGGAGCATTGTAGTAGTATTTGTGCAAACAGAGTACTGCATGCAGTTGCAGACACCCCATGATGGAAGGATTTAAAGCCATAAGGAGCACATAGCTTGATTCTAGGAATGGGAAAGTATAACTGTAAGTAGAGACACAAGATACACGGGACTATTTATCCTGGACCAGAGAAGGCGAAGAGGAAGTTTATTAGAGAATTTAAAAATATTAAAGGGGTTTGATAGAGTAACTAGAGAGAGTAAAAGAAATATGGTTTCCTCTCAATGGTGAGTCAGTGAAGAGGGGGAAATCAATTTAAAATTCTCACTAAGTGAATGGGAGAGAGATTAGGAGAAACCTCAAAATATTTTGCCTCATGGAATTGTTGAGGCTGAGATTGGTGTGTATTTGAAAGGGAAAATGGATAAATATTTGAAACTGAGATACAGGGCTATGGGGACAGCAAAGTGGTGAGATTAGTTATGGATTACTCCAAAGAGTCAACACAGGTAAGATGGGCCTCACAACAACTTGCATTTATATAGTGCCTTTAATGTAGTAAAATGTCCCACGGCGCTTCACATGAGTATCAAACAAAATTTGACACCAAGCCACACAAGATGATATTCGGGCAAATAGGCAGGTTTTAAGGAGCATCTTGAAGGAGGAGAGCATGGTAGAGGGGTGGAGAATTTTAGGGAGGGAATTCCAGAGCTTAGGGACTAGGCACTGAAGACATGGCCACCAATGGTGAAGTGAAGAGAATTGGGGATGCACAGAGATCGTGGAGGATTGTAGGGCTGGAGGAGGATACAGAGCTAGGGAGAGGGTGAGGCCACGGAGGGATTTGAGAACTAGGATGAGTATTTTAAAATCAAGGGGTTGCCAGTGTAGATCAACAAAGACAGGGGTGATGGGTGAACGGGACTTGGTGCGAGTTAGGATACGGGCAGAGTTTTGGATGAGCTCAAATTTATCCAAGATGGGAGGCCGGCCAAGAGAGCATCGGATAGTCGAATAGCATGGATGAGGGTTTCAACAGGTGAGCTGAGGCAGAGGTGGAGGGGGGGCATGTTATGGAGGTGGAAGTAGATGGTCTTGGTGAAAGAGGATATGGGGTTGGAAACTCAGGTCAGGGTCAAATAGGGAGCCACGGTTAGGAATGGCCCGGTTCATCCTCAGACAGTGGCCATGGAGAGGGATGGAGTCGGAGGCTAGGGAACTGACTTTGTGGTGGGGATCGAAGACAATGGCGTAGGTCTTCCCAATATTTAATTGGAGGAAATTTCTGCTCATTCAATACTGGATGTTGGATAAGCAGCATGACAAATCAGAGGCAGTGGGGGGTCGAGAGAAGTGAATGGACTTATTGTGTGCTGTAAACTTCTCCAATTTATCCTTAGGCACCTCATTCAAGCTTTACAACCCAAACAAATTAACCCCAATCACTGGACCAACTGGAGAAGGACAACCCTGCAAGCAATACCAAGAGAAATGAACTATGTTGAATTTTATAAAATACAGCTTACAAGCCCAATCTCTGCCTCTTTACGTTAATCTTCCACCTAGATCCCCACACACCAGCACCTACCATACAGCCAATCCTGATGTACTGAGCAGTCCTAACAGCAGTTAATACTTCATCCAAAACCCTGATTGAGAATCTTACCTATTCCCCAGCCTCCATCATCACCCAGATCAACTTCCTGTGTCCACACGCCAACAGCCTCCATTTCCACCTCCTCTCCCAGCTTTCACTCAACCCTATTGCTTCCCCACACTCCTACCTTACCCTGAACCCAGGCCGAGCCTGCAGACTTTGTGAATTTACCCCATCGCCAATCCCACAGCTTATTTTCTTCCCGACACAAGGTTTGTTGTCCCACACTCATCTAACTCTCAGCCACAGCCTGCACGTGCACTTTGACCCAGACCAGTTTCTCCCACGCCTGACTGCCACAAACTCAGCCCAGTCCAGTTTAGTCTCATCCTCAGCCTGCAAGCAATACTCCAGGAGATGCATTTGTATTACTTAAAGGAAATAATATACCTGTTAAAAGTTGAGCATGCAGCACTTTGTATCCATTACCTATCAAAACAAGGCTACATTAATTACAAGGTTAATATAGAATAAAGAATACACAGGAATAGTTAAAAGATAAAACCAGCTGAGCGGTTTAGACGCACAGGCAGGCAGACACACACCTAGGTTACAGCACACCTGAAGCTCTCAACTTCATTTGAGGTCATCTTATTTCTTGTGTTGTATTAACTGTCGTGAATTATTCCAATTTCATGTCAGGGTTTGCCAGTGCATTCAGGGGCCAGTCAGAGAGAGAAATTATATATTTTAGTTTAAAAGTTATAAGATAAATGTTGGAGCTTGAGCAGAGAAATTCAACGGGCAGTAAATTTAGATGTGGGTGTTTGATAGACAAAATCTTCCCGCACCTTTGCTGTTAACACTTAAAAAAAAAATCCACATTTGCCAGCAACTAGTGGAAATGCCCTCAAATATTTAAAAAAGGGCAATCACGATTAATTCTAAAATACTGGACAGATACAAATGAGAAATAAGTTACTGAAGAGATGTTACTGGAGGCAGCAAAATTTACCCCCTGTGAAAAAGCACCCTCCGAACCATCACAGTGATTCTCTCCATCCTGCACCTTTTGTTAAGTCAGGGTTCATTTCAGTGCAGTTTTTAAAAATCAAAATCATGGTCTGGATTTCCGTTCCCCATGACGCGTATACACAGCGCACACCGTCGGATGCCTTGTAAAAGGCCTCGCAAGTTCCAGGTTTCTGTAAGCGTCAAAGCGGAACTTGCGATCTGTCAAGGTTCGCCTTGACAGATCATCCACACCGATCCAAAAATCACTTTCGCTGGTACAGTGTTGAGCTATTTGCCCAACTGCTGCCCAGCAAATGGCCACACACCCTTACGCCTGGTAAAAGCAAGCATAGGACCTGCTTTCACCAGCGTAAGGGTTAATATAAATGTTAAATTAAAATTATTTTTAAAAATTATTCATACACATTAGTTTATGTAAATTTTGGCCCAGATTAAAATGTTTCAAATTATTTCAAAAAATTTAATTTTTTATTGTAAATGCTTCATTAAAGGGGCTTTTAATTAAATTTCAAAATGGGAACATTTCTTTTTATTCCAGTTGTATAAATTACTTCGTTATTTGGGGATTCCCAATATGCTTATGGGGATTCCGTTCGTAAATGGAATCCCCATAAGCAGATGAGGAATCCTCCTTTCTGATAGGAGGACCTGACCCACATGATCCCAGCGACTCTTCAGAACTGCCTACATCCCGGAGATCCTTGGACCTTTATGAAGGCTATTGCCAATCACCCAAAGTACAATAGCACCATCATTGCAGAAAACAGTGTTCAGAAGCAGAATAGGTCATCAATACCAAAAAAATCTGCAATGGAGAATTCCTCAGATAATGCTCGTGATGCTCAGTTCATCCAAGCCCAGAGTAGAAATCTGGTGACTAATGGACTACCTAGAGTCTGTACACCACAGCTTGAAAACCTAGGGTGCAGAAAGTGTACACCGTCCCTAACATTAATCACACTGATGTAGCACTAAGCTATGCTGACCAGGTAGTCTTAAATTCAATTCCTAATCTTTATTGAGTAAGCCGGTCTGAGACAATTGACGTGCTACAATTGGCCTCAGTGTCCTAGGCTTTTGGAGATTTGTGTGTTGGGTGGGCGGGGAGGGGAAAAGAGAGATAAATCAGCCAACATTCCCACTCCTGACTGCTGTTCGGGAACATCCGTGTGATGTCCTCCACAGTTAAATAGCCTAGATTCTCACTATCTAGACTCACATGAACTTACCTTCATAGTGCCTTTAATGTAGAAAGATGTCCCATGGCGTTGCAGAGGCATAACCTAAAATACTACGTGGGTAAGGTAGCGGATAGCTGGTGGTGCCCATGGAACCGTACACTACATTAAGTCAATGCCCTCAGGAAAGGAGAAGAAAACACACTCGTGTAAAATCTATTACATTCAAATTAGCAATAGAACTGCGGCATTTTTTTTAAAAAGTTAATCATCTCTGCTTGTCATTTACACCAATCTTCAGAGCAAAAGGTTTAATTTTGGGGGTGAATTTGTGCACGAATCGAGAGAGAGCTTGGAACATACTCCATTCTTGCTCCCTAAGCTCAACATTAAGTACTCCTAGGTCAGGTACAGCATAGATTAGATGCTCTATCTGCACTGTTCCAGCATTGCATCTTAATCCCAAGTATAGTCATACTGCAGGGGTGCCTAGTGCCCTACCTAATTTGATCGTGAGCAGGAAAAACTGAGTGGCCCCCGGGATATTAGCTGAGCAGCACCCGACTTAAAAGTACTGCTGTACCTCATGGACACAGGCAGGCATACACTGTATAAGAATGGATACAAGTTGCACGGCACTTCATTTGGTCTCCTAGAGTGGTTGGAGTGACAATTTAATTGACGGTAACATATGAAGCAGTGTTTGGGGCTGCACATAATTCAATGGTGATGCTGACTAGAAATGTGAGTCCTCCTATGGAGAAGTGGTGCTTTCATTGGTGTCAATATGCAAGGACTCTGGGATTGCTTTTCAGTTACAGAATGGACAGTGTGGCAATCAGACCAGCTCTCAGAAATTCAGCACTTATAAATTTCAATGCCCAGACTGACCGGGAACATCTTACATATAAACACACAACACCGCAACAAGGAAAGCACACAACAAAGACCCTAGAGTGCGTTTTGGTTCATGTGGGCTCCGGTTTCCTTTGACCTCTGTGATTGAGCACACACAAGGGAGAAAAACCAACTATCAGAAGTGAGCGAGAAATCAACCACAGGATCAAACCAAAATCACAGAAAAAGATCACCAGAGGCAAGAGATATTCAAGTGAAGCAAAGAGAAGTAGAGCAATATGAGGAAACAGTCAGTGATGACACTTCAGTGCAGTACCGAGGGAGTGCTGCAATGTCACATGTACTGGGTGCGTGGGGAACACTATTCGGAATCTATAGTCAGCAGTGAAAGGAGAGGCTCAATCAGTCTGCAACAGGTTCACGGTAACATTTATTACACAAGCATGCCAATTCTGTGGCAAGCATACAGTGCAGTGTGTGTAATCTGGTTTATTATACTGTCTAAATGCTCTAACCACCCACAGCCTTAAATCCAAGCAATCAAGTGACACAGTAGCTTGCATCAAAGATTCCTGCATTTCAGCTAACATCTCAAGAACTGCTCAGCCTTTTAGTCCTATGTAGTGATCAAGATATAAATTGTATACCCACTTCAAAAATAGGTTTGACTTTCAGCATTTCTATTATAGGGAATATGTTGTCGTCAAGGATTTGAGGTTTCAATTAGCTTGGAAAATAGTCAATCCTTCCTCCTGCCCGAGCTTACAGAAGAGAATTGTAGCCAGCATGTGGAATAATATAGCTGTCCAGCAGATACCTACTGAACACATGTTTAAAATGCCAAATTTCTATCATTTATTCAGTCAGAATTGAAGAAAACCACATTAATTTATTTTATGAAGTGTATACATTTTGAAACAAAGTGCTTGTCCAATCTCATCAATATCACAGTATGGTTGAATGTGGCAAAATGAACATACAAGACAACACTTAGGGAGGGAACTGCAGCCATGGAAAAAGATGGCAGCAGCGGTGAAAAGATATCATTATGATGAAAAGCTTGAAATATTGGGCTTGTATTCACTGGAACAGGGAAGATTAAGAGGCAATCTTATAAAAGTGTCCAAAATTATGAAAAATGTTTAAGTAGACAGTGAAAGATTATTTCCATTAATCAGTAACAAGGGAGAATAAATTTAGGATTAGTACTATTAGCGAGGAGGGAAAAGTTGGAAGAACTCTTCATGCAAAGAATTATTTGAATATGCAAAAATATCACAAAGTAACTGTTATATATGCAGACTATAGATATACTCTCTGTGTAGTCACTGTATAGTTGCATAAGATGGAGACTTGTTTACCTGATGTACTATCAATAAGGCTTGCACTGTATATATCCATGCTTGCACCACTAGAGGGTGCAACTGGCGGAGACCGAGGTTTCCTGCCCTGGTGGCAGGGGCTGTATAAAAGAGGAGCCACCATGCGGCTGCCTCACTCTTGAGTTAGGAATAAAGGACCACGGTCACTACATTGCCTTGTGGAGTCATTCATAAGTACATTACAGACATAATAGTAACTATTGAAGCTAATTCGATCAATGTTTAAGAGGGAAAAAATAAAGGTGGCGGGAAAGGGCAGAAAGTTGCGAGCAATGAAATAAGACACAATGGGCCAAAATGGCTTCCTGAGCTTCCCACATCATAGAAACATAGAAAATAGGTGCAGGAGTAGGCCATTCGGCCCTTCAAGCCTGCACCACCATTCAATAAGATCATGGCTGATCGTTCACCTCAGTACCCCTTTCCAGTTTGCTCTCCATACCCCTTGACCCCTTTTGCCGTAAGGGCCATATCTAACTCTCTCTTGAATATATCCAATGAACCAACAACTCTCTGCAGTAGGGAATTCCACAGGTTAACAACTCTGAGTGAAGAAGTTTCTCCTCATCTCAGTCCTAAATGGCTTACCCCTTATCCTTAGACTATGTCCCCTGGTTCTGGACTTCCCCAACATCAGGAACATTCTTCCTGCATCTAACCTGTCCAGTCCCGTCAGAATTTTATATATTTCTATGAGATCCCCTCTCATCCTTCTAAACTCTAGTGAATACAGGCCCAGTCGACCCAGTCTCTCTCATATGTCAGTCCTGCCATCCCAGGAATCAATCTGGTGAACCTTCGCTGCATTCGCTCAATAGCAAGAACGTCCTTCCTCAGATTAGGAAATCAAAACTGAACACAATATTCCAGGTGAGGCCTCACCAAGGCCCTGTACAACTGCAGTAAGACCTCCCTGCTCCTATACTCAAATCCCCTAGCTATCTTAGGCAATGTTCCCTGTAATTTTATTTGGCACCACACGGCCCCTTCAAAATACCGCACATGCGCAATTTCTGCATTAAAAAGCCGGCTGTGCGAGATCCCTGGAGTACTGAGCGGCTATATGGTCATGCGGCCATGCAGCTTACAGGGAGCATTGGTCCCGGACTCAACTATCCTCAGCTGCTTCATCAATGACCTTCCCTCCATCATAAGGTCAGAAGTGGGATGTTTGCTGATGATTGCACAGTGTTTAGTTCCATTCGCAATTACTCAGAAAATGAAGCAGTCCATGCCTGCATACAGACTTGGGCTGATAAATGGCAAGTAACTTTCGTGCCACACATGTGCCAGGCAATGACCATCTCCAACCAGAGAGAGTCCTACTACCTCCTCTTGACTTTCAATCACATTGCCATAATCGAATCTTGCACCATCAAAATCCTGGGGGTCATGATTGACCAAAAAAAAGGCTTGCATTTATTTAGTGCCCTTCATAACCTCAGGACATTCCCAAGTGCTCTACAGCCAACGAAGCACTTTTGAAGTGTAATCACTGCCGCAATGTAGGAAACGCATCAGCCAACCGCGCTCAGCAAGGTCCCACAAACAGCAATGCGAAAATGACCAAACAATCTGCTCCTCTGTGATGTTGATCGAGGGACAAACGTTGGATATACTAGATTTGATTTTCATTATCATAGGTTAACAATACACTTTCTGTATAAACAAGACTTCCATGTGCTCAGGATTCTTGACATTCTAATTTTTGGTGTTATAAAAACCTTTTCCTATTTCAACAGCTACACTTTTGCCAAATGTTAAAACAAATTAGTTTCACAACATTTATTCTTTTTTGATGTACAGGAGAAGGAAAGGAAAGCAAACATTACAAACCAAATTAAACACGCCTACTGTGTGCTGAAGAGAAGCAGAGAAGATTTCAGTATTCAAAGTCCTGAGATTTGGGGAAATTGAGAGTCAACAATTGTTAATTTTTGGGCAATATAATTGGGAATGATTTTAATGGGGACCCTTTATGCGGAAAATCTGTAAAAATAAAACTGCATCCTATATATACTGAAATCTGACGTTGCACGAGTACAGGATACATTAATGCTATTGTTGATGCAGGATTATCATGTTAAACAATAGTAAACAGGATAGTTCAGTATTCATGTGCCTTGTAAATAAAGGAGCATCACTCATATAACTATGGAACGATGGGCAATAATCACTAACCTCATACCCAATGCCACAAAAATCCTCATCCACACCATCATCGACAGATTCAATTTCTGTAACTCTGTCCTTACTAGTCTCCAAAATTTCAATTCATCCAGAACTCACCATCTACATCCTATTCCACTCGCTGTTCACCTGTTTTCACTTGCCTCTCAACGCCTCATCCTACAGTACCTTGATTTCCAAATTGTCATCCATAAATGCTTTTCCCACCTCCTGCTTCTGCACCATTCTACAGCCCCAATTCCCAAGTCGCACGCATCACTCTCGACACTGATCTTCTGTGAATCCCTCCTCGTGTCACACGTTCAGAGGCAAAGCCTTCATCATTCACACCGCATAACTCTACCTTCTGCCCCACTTTGATGCATCTCTCTTGAAACCTACCTTTTCGTCTGCACTTTTGTTCACTTTCTCTAAAATCCCATCCAAATTCCGTGTTCGATGCCCGGTTTCAACTCTGTAAAGTGTCTGAATATTGCAGATTGGTAGATAAGTCTAGAACCAGGGGTCACAGTCTCAGAATAAGGGGTCAGCCATTTAGGACTGAGATGAGGAGAAACTTCTTCACTCAGAGGGTGGTGAATCTTTGGAATTCTCTACCCCAGAGGGCTATAGAGGCTCAGTTGTTGTGTATTCAAGACAGATCGACAGATTTTTGGATATTAAGGGAATCAAGGGATATGGGGATAGCGCAGGAAAGTGGAGTTGAGGTAGATCAGCCATGATCTCATTGAATGGCGAAGCAAGCTCAAGGGGCCGAATGGCCTACGTCTGCTCCTTATTCTTTTGTTCTGTATCAGAAGAGACAATAATTAATATTTCTTTATATTTGTTGATTAACAGGCTGGTAACAAGTTTAAATGTTGTCTTTACATCTGTTTTTCTGTGCTGGGGAAACTGAGGAAACATGCGTCTTGGTTGAAGAGCACAACACTTCAGTCATAGGTATTTTCACCTTAGCTTAGTGAATATTAGAGACAATGTTTATCCAGGTGATAGAAATAATTAATATGGATCATTGGAGCGCTGGTCTTTCTAATTTTAGTCTATTTCATGTCTTATTGTTCCAAGCCTTTAGAGCCAAAAGCAGTTATGGCTGACTCAATAATGTGGCCTGGCTCCCAGACACACAACTCGGGTTCTGGAAATAAACCACTGGCTGGAAACAAGCTTCTGAGGGTATCATCCAAGGGTCTTTGAAGGTCTTTCTTTGGTCGACAGAATCGTAGAAGCGGCCGAGTTTGGATGCAAGTGCCACACTTTGCCAGGTTACTACTTCCTTTTCCCGCCATACTGCTTCTTGGGTTGAGGCAAACAGTTTATCCCTTGTCAAGGACAAAAGTTGCTTACGATACTGCAGAGTTTTTGAAATTATGTAAGATATTGTTTTGTGAACCTCAGCTTTGCCAGGCAATTTAATAAGCTGGCACTGTTGGAAAAACAATGTTGAATTTCACGTATAAGCTTTCCCTCACACATCCATGTCCCAAGTTATGGGGATTATTAAATTTTTGAAATGTTTATTATTTTGAAATAGGATTACAACGTTGGTGAGAAAATAGACTATTCAAAGATAGATAGATAGATAGATAGATATAGATAGGGTGGTGTTTGTCAGTTGGAGAGATCAGGAGAGCACTACATGTCTATAAGCACTGACTGTTCATTCCGAGCACACATTACCTTTGTGCAGGCCATAAATCAGATTTATGGAATTGGCTTTTTGCACTGGATATAGAAAAATTTTCAGCAAGAGCCTAAATCATGAGGTTTCGCTGTGCTAAAGGTGCTATACAAGTTGTTCCTGTGCAGGATAGTATAGTATACACTAGTGTTCCAGGAGATAGCGGATCACCGCATTGCTGCACAGGATAATGCTGTATACTGTATGCCTGCAGATGGTAAAAGATAGTGCTCCGTTTAATTTTAATTTATTGTTTCTCGTATATAAAAGAGCACTGTACTGTCATACATGCACTAGAGGTTTTTAAAAAAACCCAGATCATATACACTATACCCATTAAACTTATCCGGTAAACATCTACAACACAATTAGGTTATACTAGGACAGCTCTGTTGTTGTAATTGTACACTAATTTCAATGTTCCCGTGGGAAAGAGTGTCAGAAACTCAGTCAGCATTTTCTAGCTGTGTTTAAAGTCACGGTCACACCTGAAGGTTTTCTGGGAAACTTCTCTTTAAATTCTGCAAGTGATTGTTTGGCTGCAGCTGTGCAGAATCCACTACAAAGCACTTGGCCAAAAATGTTATTTTTACCCAACACAGCGATTACAGGAAAGTCATCACTGCAAAACTAAAGTTTGCACCTTCAGCAAGGACCAGAGATAGTTCTACCAGTTTGTGTCCTGATCACTTTTATATCAGTTAAAGTATTTAATACAACTCCTCCTACCTCCCACCTGCTCCGCCCTCTCCTGAAGAAAAACACACACTCAGTTCCACAGTCTTCCACTGCCTTGCCAGCTTCATTGGTCATTCTTGAAATACAAGCTAGACAAAAAGTGTTTGCGCCCATAGGAAACATCACAACTAACTGCAAGCCCTGTCCTTATCCAATATCTATACCTGCACACTTTACAATGGCCGGGGGGGGGGGCAATGGATATCAATCACGAGCAGAACCTTGGCCTGATTTTTTCTAATCTGGGATCTTGATGGGGAAAATGTGTGTAAACTGTATAAAATAGGGTTACTCGAGGTCAATCACAGTGCCCACCACTGCCCGTCCCATACTTTGAGAATCAAAAGTTAGCTCGTTGCTCCATTATTTTATCTACAAAGAAAAAGTTTTAAACTGAATGTTTTCCACATCATGAAAGCATCTATTGTTCACTATAGGAATATTGTTAAGCTTTATGTGACATCTATTAGCTAAAATATAGTCATTACAATAGTGACTACGCTTCAAAAAGTACTTCATTGGCTGTAAAAAGCTTTGGGGCGCACAGTGCTCGTGAAAGTCTCTTTTTTTTACAAAATGGGGGCTTCAATTGCTTATAAAAAGCCTTTTCCACAATAAAAGAATTACTCATTGGCCATCAATGGTCAGCAGAGAGTACATTAAGTAAAATCGGAGGGGGAGATAAATGATCCATGGGCACTATATACAACACTTGCATTTATATAACACCTGTAACAGATATGCATCCCAAAGCATTTAATAGAGGGACAGTTAATAAAAAATGAACACCAAGTCCAAGGATGTTAGAAAACATGACAAGAAGCTTAAGACGGCTCAGACAGACATACGGCTGGAAGATTATTGCCTTCAGGTGTTTAGTCCCTGAGCTCAAGAAATCCCTCCCTAAACCTCTTCCGCCTGTCGTTCTCCTCCTTCAAGACGCTCCTTAAAACCTACCATCTCCTTATATGGCTTGGTGTCAAATTTTGTTTCACAACACTCCTGTGAACTGCCTTGGGATGTTTCACTGTGTTAAAAATGCTATATAAATGCAAGTTGTTGCTGTTAAAGAAATGGAGGAGCAAGGGTCCTGGAGGAATTTAAACAGAAGGGTGAGAATTTTAAATGCGAGGCATTAGGGGAATGGGAGCCCATGTAGTCAGCGAGGACGGGGGTGATAGATTAGTAGGGCTCGGTGCAGGATAGGATAGCAGCCGAGCTTTGAAGAGACTGGTGGAGAAAGGGAGGTGAACCAAAGAGAATATTGGAACAGTCAAGTCTGGAGTTGAAAAAGAAATGGATGAAGGTTTCAGAAGCAGCTGGGCTGTGGGAGGAGAAGAGGTAGGCATTGTTACAGAGATGGAACTAGGTAGTCTTTGTGATTGAAAGGACTTGGAGGTAGAAGCTTAGCTCGGTGCCCAATAGGACGCAGAGGTTGCAAACAGTCTGGTTCGGCCAAAGACAGTGCCGAAGGAAGAGAGAGTCAATGGCAAGAGTATTGACTTTGTAACACAATGGCACTGGTCTTACAAATACTTAGTTGGTGCAAAATTGCAGCTTATCAAAGACTGGATTTCAGATAAGCAGCATAACAGATGGAGAGGTTGAGAGAGGTGCGTGGAGATAGAGCTGGGTGTCATCAGCGCACATATGAGCGTACATATGGAAGCTGAGCCAGTGTCTGTAGATCACATTGCCAAGGGGAAACATATAGATAAGGAAGAGTAGGTTGGCCAATAATAGACGCTTGAGGTAAAGGTCCAATGGCAGGAAGAACAGAATTGTAGAAGATGCTCTGGTTGCGATTAGATAGCTAAGAATGTATGAAGTTAGACATTAGCTTTAAAAAAATGCTTGGGGAATTTTGAACTTTATGTACTTGGGAGTACTTTTGTAAGAAAAAAATTAACACAATTTCATCCATTATACAAAGACAAAGGCTGCAAGCAATCTTTGCCGACTTTAATACCAAAACCTGAAATATGACCGTGACTACATCCCGCACTAAAAAACCTTGGACGACTATTCAGAAAAAAATACAATTTGCTAACATATGTTAAAAAAGAAAGAAATCTACTTTGAAGTATTCCTTCCTTCAACTTGGAATCTGTCCAATTTTCTCCCTACTCCTAGCTCTTTGGCGAGGTTAATTGAACGATGAATAGCTCTGCATCAACTTCAAGCCGTATGCAGGTCTGCAATTTGCTAAGTGCAAAGTTGCACTTTGTGACAGATTTAGCAGTCTTGGGAGCTCCTGTAAAAACAATGTATTGTCAGACTCAGTAATTGCAGTAAGGCAATCACAGTCTCGGCCTCAGAATAGCAGACACGACTAAAACTCAATACCAATGTAACTAACTTTGTGAATACAAGCTTTGGTGCAGTGGATGCAACTCCCACTGTTGTCTGGTAGCCTTGAATGGCATCAATAGCAGACGTGGATCAGTAGAACAGGGCCGAAAATAGATGCGTGTGTTGGTCTCAGCAACTTTAATTAAATATATTAGAGATACAGCAGAGAACAGACCTCTGCAAATCAGATTATCAGGCCCCTGGGGTAAGAGTAGATTTAAAGTGGTGTTGGGGATGGGGTGGGGGGGGGGGAAAGAGAGGGGATTCTTCATTTGCTTGAATAGACAACTTAACATAGAAACATAGAAACATAGAAAATAGGTGCAGGAGTAGGCCATTCGGCCCTTCTAGCCTGCACCGCCATTCAATGAGTTCATGGCTGAACATGCAACTTCAGTACCCCATTCCTGCTTTCTCACCATACCCCTTGATTCCCCTAGTAGTAAGGACTTCATCTATAGTAGTAAGGACTTCATCTATGTTTAAATATGTTTCAAACTGATCCTGGACAAGTAACTTAGAAAATAGCTGCGTCAGTTTCTTAAATGATGATTGATATCCAGCTCTACCAGACTGGGGCTATAATTGTAGGGGAAAATCTTTCAAATTATATTAAGGGATCTATAGTGGGCGAACCGCTCCCCCCCCATTGGACCCGACCCAACCCGACTCCCGCTCCGCGACCCCCCCCTCCGACTGGACCTGACCCGAGCTCCTTTTCCCGCTCTCCCCCACCCCCCCACCCCCACCCCCGACTGGACCCAACCCGACTCCCGCTCCCCCCCCCCCCAGACTGGATCCGACCTGACCTCCCCCTCCCCTCCCCGACCTGACCCCTCTCTCTCTCTCTCTCTCTCTCTCTCTCTCTCCCCTTTCCTCCCTCCCCCCCTCTCTCTCCCTCCCTCCCCCCGACCCAAACCAAACCGAACCGAACCTCCCCGACCTGACCCAATGCCTCCTACCTGTAAATCTGGTGCTGGGGACGGGCCCTGCCCGAATTCTCGCCGACCCGTTCAGCCTTCGGTCCCGAAAGGCCTGCCTGAAGCACTTTCACACAGGTAGGAAGATGGTTTATTTAATCTTTTCTTTGCTTATAAATGTTTATTCGGGTTGGATTTATTTGTATAATATTTGTATAAGTATAAATAAGGATTTATTATAGAATTTAATGACTTCCCTTCCCCCCCACCTCGTTCTGGACGCCTAATTTGTAACCTGCGCCTGATTTTTTAATGTGTAGAACAGGTTTTTTCAGTTCTACAAAAATCTTCGCTTGCTCCATTCTAAGTTAGTTTGGAGTACGTTTTCACTGTGGAAACTTTGAAATCAGGCGTCAGTGGCCGGACACACCCCCTTTTGAATAAAAAATTCTGTTCCAAAGTGGAACTGTTCTACCTGACTAGAACTGCAGAAAAAAAAATGTGGAGAATTGCGATTTCTAAGATAGTCCGTTCTCCACCAGTTGCTCCTAAAAATCATGCGCAAATCATGTGGAAACTTGGGCCCCAAGAGTTGGCACTTTGCAGAAAGAACAAAATGCCAGCGATAGCCAGATATAGGGGCACCAAGCCTCTTGGATTTTGTTGGTAGATACCAATGCTACCATCTATAATTGCAACTGCATTCCATTTAAAATTACTGTATTATAAACACTTTTGAAATACGTGAGACATTTTGGAAAACGATTTAATTGCGAATACTGATTAGATAACCCCTTTCCCATAATACAGTATTTTAAGTAACTATACTTACAATGAGTTTACTCATCATCCCAGGACCATCTCTATGATTGATTTGGAAATGCACCTGCCTATCAAGAGTGCTCCAGCTCTAATTCCCACCACAAAAGGAGCCTTGTTTTCATTTTGATTACAAACTATTAAATGTGTATAGAGGAGGACTGGTACATTCTGGCACAGTCCTTTGTGATAGACAGTACACGACAATTGGAAAATATTCAAGCCATTTCTTATTCTCGCTTTCAAATGCCTTATACAAGTTGTTTTTGTGCCTTGTTCTGAAGTGGCCCTAAAGGACCCAGTTCACTTTGCATCACTCTGGAACACTGTGCTGATTGAGTAGGAAAGGCAACAACAAACTGTGTTAACACAAATGAACCCATAACCACACAGCTTTAAGGAAGTACGCAAAGAAAATGACAACATGCTGCCCTGGTGCATATAAGCAGTTCCACTGGACTCTCCAATGTGTAGTAAGTAGATCATCACTATCTGAATTCTAAATGCCTCGCAACCCAATTTCTGCTAGCTCCAATCAGGTAGTCAGCCAAACCGCATGTAATTTTTGCCCACCCATACAAGTGGATTTCAAAGTGACCCTTACAGCAACAAAGCCAGTCCGGTTCATTATTCTGCAGTTCTTAGTACTATACGGAAACATAATCAATTTCTGTTTAAAAAAAAAATCTTGTAAACATTTAAAAATAGTCTTTTGCAAGTATGGCACCAGCACTGTAACAATTTTAAAATGTGCTCCAGCAAAATATACTTTCAATACAGAAAGCACTGCTAATGAGAACAGTTTGTTGCCACAATTATCCTTTAATGGTTTACAGTAAAATTTTTCACAAAGACTAAATTATAAAACTATTCTTTTGGAGGGACGAGTGATCCTAGATACCGCCCTGTAATCTGCACCATCACATTCAGAAAAGCGCATCTTCAGCCCGAGGCTCAGTATCGATGTGGTGGCCCATGCAATACATCAGTAGCTGATATATGCAGCAAGAGATACCAGTTACAACCTCGTAACTAGATATGGGACAATATACGGTTCTCTCTGGATTATGGGAACGACTGGTGATGCTGAACCAGAGAAAATATTTAGCCAAATACCCCAAAATTGACAGGTTCTTAAAAATCAAAAAGAGTGCTAAATATTCTTGAACAAAACCATCAGCCTGTTTATATCCTAATTGAATGGCTTGTTTTCTCCCACCCCCTCAGGTATCTGATGTAGACTAGGATAAGAATAGGAGCAGGAGGCGGCCATTTGGTCCCTCGAGCCTGCTCCGCCATTCAATATCATGGCCTCAAATCTACTTTCCTGCCCGCTCCTGGTAACCCTTGACTTACCTATCGTTCAAAAATCTGCCTATCTCTACCTTAAATATATTCAATGACCCAGCCTCAACAGTTCTCTGGGTCGAGAATGCCAAAGATTCACAAACCTCATCTCCGTTTTAAATGTGCGACCCCTTATTCTGATATTATGCCCCCTAGCTCTAGATTCCTCCACGAGGGGAAACATCCTCTCTGCATCTACCCTGTCCAGCCCCCTCAGAATCTTTTACATTTCAATAAGATCACCTCTCATTCTTCTAAACCCCAATGAGTATAGGCCCAACCGGCTCAACCTTTCTTCATAAGACAAGCTTCTTCATCTCAAGAATCAACCTAGTGAACCTTCGCTGAACTGCCTCTGATGCAAGTATATCCCTCCTTTCTCCAGGTGTGGCCTCACCAATGCCCTGTACAGTTGTACTGCCCTGTCTGGTTATGTAAATGTGGATTCTTTTCTCTCAATCTGGTTCAGTAAAATTACTGAGTCGAATACCTCTTGTGCTTTGAACAAAGCAGTCTTTATTTTACCGGCCGGAAAGACGTATCAGACAGGGGATATACATTCTCGATCGAGCATACACACTCCCTACGGATAAGTGAAGTTACATCGTAAAGCGACAACAGTTATACATTCTCGGCAAAGGATAACAAGATAGGGCTAGAGTGACATCCTAGTTCAACCTATCTCTTTTGGTCCCTCTTTCCCTTTGTCCACTCATAAGCCGACCTAAGTATGGTCTGATTTTAAACAAAGACCTTCTGTTAATGTTTCAGGTTAATAACATGATTTAATAAGACCTTGAGGTTTTTCTGCAAGCTGTGGGTTTTGTTTCAATACGTGTTAGTGTTGTAACATTTCGCAGTCTCGAGTCCGAGATGTCATGGCTATTCCTCCATGAATTCTTTGTTAGCTTATACTGTCCCTATACAATTCCCACGTTCTCAACTTCAATGTCTCTATACATTTTAAACATTCACAGTTATGTGTCAAAAATATTTTCATGAGAAAATATGGTTTTTAACCCCGTTTATACCTTGACAGAAGAAAAACTATTCAGACAAAGAGGTTCCTTATTTGTCACCAGATTAATTTTAATTTGCATATAGCTAATTAAAGCTGCCTCTCTTCCTGGGGGGACAGGCTTTATGAGACTGGTTTTGGGATCCACTTGCAGTACATACTGATTTTCAAAATACAGTCTGCATCCTATATTGCCAGCAAAACTAAATGGAATATACCTCCAAAAAAAGCAACGAGATTAGACATTCTTTTAATATTGAGATAAACGCAATGTGACACATTTTGTTACAGGTGCATCATAACGTGTCTGATCATGTGGATGCCAAGATAAATTCAGCCACTCTGGACAACCTACATCAGTGGGCACTGTTTGGTTAAAACAAGGTCCCAAATTAATGACAAATTTTAAACCTACCTTGGTCCACAGAGACTAATGTTTAGATATAAATTTGAACACCCATGCCTACAATTTAAGGCAAGGGGTGCTGCTCAAGCACCTAGTAACTGCACTGGACCTAGCAAGGGCTCAAATCCGTGCTCGTTAGCTATCAACAACCTGGTTTGTACCTTCCTCTTCCTTAAGTGCAGAGCAAGATAGGCGGGGTACCTTTAGTTCAAGATGAATCAAAGATAACATTCCTGGTGATGGAAGGTGGAGCCAAGTGAAGTGTCTATGACAGACTTGGTAATTCAATCTCCAAGCCAGGCAGATCCACAGTATTCCAGGACACTGTTGACCTACCAGCTGACCTGACTTATTAGAAGCTGAAGGGGTACAGCAGTAACAAAAGGGTTGGATTTTTCCCACTTGGCCCCAGATAACGCTGCTTCCCAAAGCACTAATGGGTAGGGTGGCCCTAGCCAGACAAGAGCAGGAAGCTTACCAGAGTTCTGCTCCGGTAAATCACGCAGTTTTAGCTTCAATTTTAACATTATCCATGTGCACACTGGTGGATCCCAAAAACATAGTTCCACTAAACTGCACACCTCTGCACACAAGATAGGAACATAAGAAATAGGAGCAGTAGGCCATACGACCTCATGAGACTGCTCCGCCATTCAATTATCATGGCTGATCATCGACCTCAACTTTACTTTCCCGCACGATCCCCATTCCATTAATTCCCTTAAGAGTCCAAAAATCTAACAATCTCAGCCTTGAATAGACTTAACGACAGCATCCACAGCCCTGTGGGATAGAGTGTTCCAAAGATTCACAACCGAATGAAGGAATCGCTCATCTCAGTCCTAAATGGCCAACCCCTTATCCTGAAACTAAGCCTCCTAGTTCTAGCCTCTCCAGCCAAGGCAAACAGCTTCTCAGCATCCACCCTGAGATCACCTCTCGTTCTTTTAAACTCCAGAGAGTATAGGCCTATTCTTCTCAATCTCTCCTCAGGACAACCCTCTCATTCCAGGAATCAATCTACTGAGTCTTTGTTTCATTCCCTTTAAGGCAAGTATATCCTTCCTTGAGTAAGGAGACCTAAACTGTACACAGTACTCCAGGTGTGGTCTCACTAAAACCCTATACAATTGCAGCAAGACTTCCTTACTCTTGTACTCCAACCCTCTTGCAATAAAGGCCAATATATGATTTGCCTTCCCAATTGCTTGCCGTACCTGCATGCTAACTTTGTCTTTCATGTACAAGGACACCCAAATCTCTCTGAGCACCAACATTTAATAGTTTTTCACCATTTAAAAAATATTTTTTTCTATTCTTCCTACTTAAGCGAGGTGTGTCCATACTAGGAAAATGTGTGCATTCCCTACTGGGCAAACAAAAACTCTACAGGTGGGTGTAGATTTCTCAGTAGCTTCAATTAGAATCAAATATGGCAATGGGTTTCCAATTGTGTCAGACATCCACTGACCCAAAAAAAGCTACAATGAAATTTTGGGGTCAAGTTCAATGAAAAATTAAACGTGTTCTTGCTAAACAATTAAAAAATAAAGCTTTGATGCTAAATTTTACTTTATGACATATTGTAAGTGTGTCTGGTGTTACATTTTAAGTGTATGAGTAGACTATATTTGTGACTAAAATGAATAAAACAAAAGATTCCTGTAATCTGCTTCCTTCCTGCATGAAGTCAGTTTATCATTCAACTGCTTTATACCATATGGACATTGTGTTTAGTTATTTCTAATCTACCCATGTGCAATAATTGACAGATTTTATTAGGAAAGGGTATCCATGGATATGGAATCAAAGGTGGGTAAATTAATTTGAGGTATAGACGAGCCATGATATAATTGAATAACAGAACAGGCTCAAAGGGCTGAATGGGCTATCCCAGTTCCTAATTTGGAAATTTGGCACATCCCGAATATGCAAAAGATTGGTATATTCGTACTACCTAGTGCCAGTCCCACGTGGCGCCTGGCACTACGATTCTCTGCTTCTCCAGAAGTAAAAGACTTGATTCAAGCTTAAGCTCATCAGAAACTACATCACTAAACCCACTGAAGAGACGAAGAATCAAGTGAGAAACATAAAGTACTCCTCATCCTGGGACTGAAGCAAAATTCCATATGCCATGGTGCCCAGTGTTGGCTCTCTCTTCCTTCCCCATGTTCGTTAGTCAAGCTCCCAATATCAGTACATTAGCTGAAAGTGTCAATTTTTTTTTGGAGGGGAATAAGGAGAACTTAAGGGACTGGAAAAGAAAGTCATCCTTCTATCCAGGAAAAGAAGTCACCAAAAGTCACCGAATTTCACAATTGGGTTAAGTGCCTCTCTCTTTGCACAGAGGGATAAAATTATTTTAATAACTCTAAATGTTAAAGGATTTTCTTTGTAAAACATCAAACATTTAAAAAATTTAAATAGTAAAAATACACATCTTGTCCTCAGTAGTATTGGTTCAGAACATTCAAATGCCAAGAATACCTCAAAATTGCCTGTGACACTAGCTTTCTGTGCATCTATCAGCTTTTTGCTTTCACTTATAAATTAAAAATCTTCCCTTTGCCTATCTGCGGTGCTGAAACTGTAGTGGCAGCAAATAGCGACAACTCACTCAAACATGTACATCAACAGAGTTGGATAGACTGGAATCTTGTTTTCTCAGTATTACTGTGCAAAATTCCACTCCAAATTTCTGCTGCCACTGCACATGTGCAAGTCACAGGATTTCACTGCATATAGCAGAGGACAAACAGCACAAGGATATCTCACTGCTTTGTGGCATTCCCCCGCCAGTAGATCATGAAACATAAATGCATGGACAAAAATAGTCAGCCACACTAATTCTCTTGACTGTTCGTGTACTGCTGAATCTTCCTCTCTTTTCGCCTCTGAGCTTTTTCCAACCCTCCCCAGTTTCACGGTTGTAAATGTCACTCGGGAGGCAATTCAAACAATTCTCCATGACTTGATACAGCCACACTGACATTAGGAACAGTGTGATGTTAATCAGGTCTCCTCAATGTATCTGATGACCTTGTGTTGCTGACTAGCCCAGTGAGCACATGGTCCTCTTGATGGACACTTCCATTCTGATGGCTGCAGTTTGGTAAAGATCTGTCTAACTGATGCCTCAGTGGGGCCAGGAGTGCTATTGAGCAGCATGTCCAAAATAACTTTCTGATTCTTTATGTTGTTTAAGGTTGATTGGAAGCAAGTGTCATTGGCATCACTTGCAAGGCTGCAGTTGTAACGATTAGTTCTCTTTTGGAAAAAGATCAGTGTCAGATTCCTGGGATACTCCAATATAAATTTTTAAAGCCAGCATGCACACAGCCTCTTTTGTGAGGATAGAGTGTCCGCTGTGGCTCAGTGGGTGGCACACTCGATGCCCCGACCTGCCAGGAATCATCTGCGACAGGTCGGGGCCATAAAAGGAGCAGAGGTGTGGAGACCTGGCCCACAGCAAGGCCCCGACCTGCGAGGAGCTATCTGTGGCAGGTCAGGGCCATAATAAGCAGAGGTGCGGAGGCATACCACTACAAGGCACAGCGCACGAGGCGGTTCAGGAGGGCGACGACTTGGAGGAGGGCAACTGGATTGGTCGTCACCAAGATCCAGATTGCTGATTGGAGTGTGAGCAGGTACAGCAGGGAGAGGCAACAAGCAGCAGAGGAGCACAAAGGTCAGGGCGAAGGAGCAGCGAGAGATTGTACAGCAACGTGATCAGTGCCCAGAAAAGGCGCGAGTTCAGGGTCAAGAGGCAAGGACCCAGACCGCACTGTGATGTGTGTGCGCACTAGGTCCATGCAGCAGAGTTGGTCTCCAGTCGCCTTGGTTAATCCTTGCCACTGGAAGACCTAGCTCTGTCAAGCCCGTGTGGTGGCTGGTGTGCAACGGTCACCACACGATAAAAAAATACAAAAACAGGCATCTTCCACTCTTCAACATGTAGTTCGGGATCCAGAATATCAGGTCCTTCATTGAAACACCTGCGAACTCATCCCTTTTTGGTGTGGAAGCAAGTCATTCTCGATACGAGGGACCACATCACACTCGTCTCTGAGTCAGATGGTTGTGGGTTCAAATCCCACTCCAGGGACTTGAGCACACAAACCTAGGCTGCGGGAGTGCTGCACTGTTGGAGGTGCTGTCTTTCGAATGAGAATTTAAACTAAGGTCCCATCTGCCCTCTCAGGTGGACATAAAAGATCCCATAAAAGATCTCATGGCACTATTTCGAAGAGCAGGGGAGTTATCCCCGCTGTCCTGGCCAATATTTATCCATCAATCAACATAACAAAAACAGTTTAACTGGTCATTGTCACATTGCTGTGTGTGTGAGTTGCTGTGCGCAAATTGGCTGTCGTGTTTCTCACATTACAACAGTGACTACACTCCAAAAGTACTTCATTGGCTGTAAAGCACTTTGAGACATCCGGTGGTCATGAAAGGTGCTATATAAATGCAAGTCAGTCTTTCTTTTCTGGGCCAAAATAAAACGAGAGAGCAACTTTTTCATTCCCCAATGGCTAAAATCAATATAAATGTGACTTGACACTTCAATTAAAATTTTAGAATATACAAAATATTTTACAATAAGGAGGTAATAAGGAGGGTCAATGAGGGTAGTGCATTTAATGTGTTGTATATGGATTTTAGCAAGGATTTTTGATAAGGTCCCACATGGTAGACTGGTCACGAAAGTAAAAGCCCATGGGATCCAAGGCAAAGTGGCAAGTTGGATCAAAATTGGCTCAGAGGCAGGAAGCAAAGGATAATGGTTGATGGGTGTTTTTGTGACTGGAAGGCTGTTTCGAGTGGGATTCCAAAGGGCTCAGTTCTAGGTCCCTTGCTTTTTGTGGTATATATCAATGATTTAGACTTGAATATAGGGGGTATGATTAAGAAGTTTGCAGATGATACAAAAATTGGCTATGTGGTTGATAATGAAGAAGAAAGCTGTAGACTGCAGGACTGGTCAGATGGGCAGGATAGTGGCAAATGGAATTCAATCCGGAGAAGTGTGAGGTAATGCATTTGGGGAGGGCTAACAAGGCAAGGGAATACACAATAAATGATAGGACACTGAGAAGTGTAGAGGAACAGAGGAACCTTGGAGTGCATGTCCACAGATCCCTGAAGGTAGCAGAACAGGTAGATAAGGTGGTTAAGGCGGCATATGGGATACGTCTATTAGCCGAGGTATCGAATATAAGAGCAGGGAGGTTATGCTTAAACTGTATAAAACACTAGTTAGGCCACAGCTAGAGTACTGCGTGCAGCTCTAGTCACCACATTACAGGAAAGATGTGATTGCACTGGAGAGGGTGGATGTTGCCTGGACTGGAGAATTTTAGCTAGGAGGAAAGATTGGATAGACTGGGTTTGTTTTCTTTGGGACAAACGAGGCTGAGGGAAGACCTTATTGATGTGTATAAAATTATGATAGACTGGATAGGAAAAACAATTTCCCTGAGGGGTCTCTAGACCAGGGGCATGGATTTAAAGTAATTGGTAGGAGGTCGAGGGGATTTGAGAATTATTTTTCGCCCAGAGGCTGGTGGGGGTCTGGGACTCTCTGCCTGAAAGGGTGGTAGAGGCAGAAACCCTTAACACATTTAAAAAGTACCTGGATATGCACTGGAAGTGTCGTAACCTACAAGGCTACGGACCAAGAGCTGGAAAGTGGGATTAGGCTGGAAAGCTTTTTGTCGGCTGGTGCGGACACGATGGGCCGAATAGCCTCCTTCTGTGCTGCAAATTTCTATGATTCTACAAAATAAACTGAACCAAATAAAAAAAGTAGCAATGTTTTACTTCAGTTAGAAAATGATAAGGATTTTGAATGCACCAGCCCGTCACAACAATTTGAATTTATACAGTGCCTTTAATGTAGTAAAAATGCAGGAGCGTTATAAAAAAAATTGATAATGAGCCAATATAAGGAGATATTAGGACAGATGATCAAAAGCTTGGTCAAAGAAGTAGGTTTTATGGAGCGTCTTAAAGGGGAAGAAAGATTTAGAGAGGCAGAGAGGTTTAGAAAGAGAAGTCCAGAGCTTAGGGCCTAGGCAGCTGAAGGCACGGCCACCGCCAAATATTAAAATCGGGGGTGTGCAAGAGGCCAGAATTGGAGGGGCACAGAGATCTTGGAGGGTTGCAGACAATGTTTCCTATAACTTTTATATTTGGTGCGCTGCCCCTTTAATTTGTGGCCACGCATGTGCGGTATCTTTTCCAGCGGAACAGCTGGTGAGCAGCGGCATATCCGGGCAACATAGGTAATAGGGCTGGTGGAGGTTACAGAGATCGGGACATGGCCACAGAGGAATTTGAAAATAAGGATGAGAATGTTTAACTCGAGGCATTGCCAGAGAAAAAGCCAATGTAGGTCAGCGAGCACAGGAGTGATAGATGAATGGGATTTGGTGTGAATGAGGATACAGGCAGCAGAGTTTTTGGTGAGCTCAAGTTTATGGAGAAAGATGGGAGACCAGCCAAGAGAGCATTGGAATAGTCAAGTCTAGATACCCAAATATACCACAACATCTAATGCAACATTGTGCTCAAGGCTTCCTTCCTAAATCATATAAATATGCCTTTCTATAAGCTCTTTAATATGGCACCACGAGAGCCCAGAGACATCAATGCCTTCCATATTTCAGCATTACATTATAAAGTTCATTGTCCTCGCCAACATGCTTTGAAAATGACATCACTGGAGAATTACTGAACACCGCATCCAGCACAGAGCTCCAAAAGCAGAGTGGATTGATCCTGAGCTTGGCACAGAGAGCCAAGTTTTAACAGGTGCACACACCTAGAACAAATGGCAGATCTCTCTCTCATTGGCAGAAATGTGAATCAAAACTCAGTACACAAGATACAAGTGCAATTAAATGGCAAGTAAACTGCCTTTTTATACTAAGGTCTGGACAGGCTAGAGATTGATTTAACATCACATTGCTCCTCTCATTGCCCGTTTGTATATCATCACATCCCCGACAAAAGGAAGTACAGTAGTTTTGACTTTGACTGTTTACATAACACTAGATGTGCAAAGCACCCAGCGCACATATTCAGCTCCATTTGTATTCAACACTTGCCCGATCACCAGGTACTACAGACCTACAGTATGAAAGTTAGCATTTGGAGACTTTCTGCACAAAAAGGTTACTGATCATTTCACTGTGATAAACAAAAAGCAACATACTGCAAATGATTTAAACCAAACAGAAAATTCTGCAAAAAAAGGTCAATTAGCATCTGTGGAAAGAACCAGCACATTAACGTTTGGGTACAGATACATCAGAACTGAAGAAATAGAAAATGAACGAGATTTTAAATAGAACCAGAACAAAGGGCAGGGGGAGCAACAAGAGGGAGACGGTTAGATGGCCGAGATGATTTTTTACAATCAGATGAAGAAACATTAGAAGTCCGAAAAGAAACAAGCCTGAATAGGCAAAGCAGTGGGAAGAAAGTCAGGTTTGAAGCTGAAGCTGTCAAACACCAAGGGAATGGACCCTCCCCCCGTACCCCACCCACACAGAGTGTGTTCTCACTCGGGGTCTCTAGTCCAAATATCAATCCGTGCACCCCACACGCTCCGCGGCGTCAAAATCCCATCAGGTTTATTGTAATCACTGTTTTGGGGGTTACAGTGTATTTCCAAGTTGGTGGAGCCTCTTACAAAGCAGGCAGGAATCAAGGAGTCACTCCAGCAGGGCGTTGAAAAATATACAGTTGTTATCATTTGAACGCATCCAAAACCAAACAAAACAACTTGTATTTATATAGCACCTTAATGTAGTGAAATGTCCCAAGGCGTATTATGCGATATAAAATTGACACCGAGCCGCAAAAATAGAAATTAGCACAGGTGATTAAATTGGTCACAGAGGTATGTTTTAAGGAGCGTCTTGAAGGAGGAAAGAGAGGTAGAGAGGCGGAGAGGTTTAGGTAGGGAGTTAAAGAGCTTGGGGCCGAGGCAACAGAAGGCACGGCCACCGATGGTTGAGCAATTATAATCAGGGACACTCAAGAGGGCAGGATTAGAGGAGCGCAGATATCTCTGGAAGTTGTGGGGCTGGAGGCAATTACAGAGATAGGTAGGGGCAAGGCCGTGGAGGGATTTGAAAATGAGGATGAGAATTTTGAAATCGATGTGTTGCTTAACCGGAAGCCAATGTCGGTCAGCGAGCACAGGGGTGATGGGTAAGCGGGACTTGGTGTGAGTTAGGACACGGGCAGCCGAGTTTTGGATCACCTCTAAAAAACCACAAAGCTTGTTAATTATTGGCCAAAAGCCAATCCAAAATAAAAGTATAAAATCCTTAAGCTGACTGGCACAGCCAGGAAAGAACACAGTTGAGAGGGTTGGGTGAGTTCATAGTGCTTCTGGTGTATGAAGTGATACGCCTTGGTGAACATTTAATTACATCTGTAATCACGACACAGATTCTCTCTGGTTTTACTACCTGATGAGGAAGAACAATGTGTCCAGGCTAAATTAACCCATCACATAGAGAAAAGAAAATTTGATTAAACAATCGCTACTAATAACCAAGATTTAGAAGTTAGCCAGGCTGTGTTTATATTACAGAACCTCCTCTTAGGCATTCAGTTTGAATCCAGTGATTTGTGACAATTTTATAGCCATCAGATATTCTCCAAAGCTCAGGAAGGTCCATTGGTGGGCAATGATCAGGTAACAACATTGCTCGCTTGCACAGGTAGGGCTCTCAGTACCCAGTCTGCCCACAGGCACAAATGCAATTGGCAGCTGTAACTGCTGGTGGCAATTTTAAGCTGCTCCTGTTGCACCAATGACTTCATAAGCAGTTGTGGAAAAACATCCCATAAGGTGATCTTTGCGGCCCCAGAGGGAGCAGCAATATCTCGTTTACCTTACAGCTAAAGTTGGGGCTGGTTAGACACGTGTAAAAGAGCTGATGTAATCGCCAACATTGAAATTCAAGCACCTTGGGTTAATGACATAGAAGCAGAACAAAAACATTCACTGTCAGGATGTTTGATCAATGATCTTTGAGCTCTAAACTATCTCCTTGGTTAAACTGCTCCAATAACTAAGTAAAGTCTTTCTTGCATCCATCTGAACCTGTCCATTTCAGTTTATAATTATCTCCTCTTGTTCTGCTATTCTGTACCAAATCAAGCATCTGCTGATCCTCTAAATCCCAAGCAATATTAATTTGATTACCTCAATCATATTCCCCCAGCCTTGTCCTCTACATCAAAAAAGTGTTTTCATACATTTTATTTAGTCATTCCAGTAGCTCATCTCTGGACAATTTTCCAGCGTAGCTACCTCCTTCCTGTAGTGAGGGTTTAAGAACTGCACACATTATTAAGGGAATCAAGGGATATGGGGGCTAGTGAAGGAAAGTGGAGTTGAGATAGAAGATCAGCCATGATCTTATTGAATGGCGGAGCAGGCTTGAGGGGCCAAATGGCCTAATCCTGCTCCTAATTCTTATGTTCTTATACTCCAGGTTGATCTGACCAGCACTCTACATTGTTACAATAACCCTCTTCGATCTGCACTATGTTTCTCTTTTAAGACATCCCAACACCCAATTGCTTTCTTGCCAGAGGCTGGACAACTGGATGAGATGCTGAGGGATCGATCTGATGATTTTTGATGAATTTACGGATTATTAAGGTTTTCCCATTAATCCTGCAAAATCTCTGCTTATTATGCATCCCTACATGTGTACTACAACACTTGTTTAAACTGCATCTGTCAAATGTCTGCCCACCATTCCCTGTTGTTATATTTCACCATATTAATCACCACTGCTATTTAGGTGTTGTCCATAAACTTTGTGATCAACTTACTGACGCTCCTCCTGATTATTTCTGATGTTGAGAAGTACCAGTCCCAACACAATGGGCCCAAATTTCCCTAAACTCGTTTTCCAACATTCTCACTCAAGCTGTGCAGCTTTTGCCCGCCGAAAAAAAGACCTCATTACTTTGGCCGCTCCCCAGCCTCTCCTCCGTCATGGCGCAGCGTGGCCCAATGGATTGTGGGCGGAACCAGGTCCCGGCGCTGAACACAGTGCCGTGACCTCTGCAAATGCGCGCAGCAGACTCTAGCGCGCATGTGCAGTAGCTCCTGGCAGGCCGTTTCTGCAAACGCGTGCTGCAGGCTGTGTGGGAGGGGCAAAAGCATTCCGTCCCTAGCCCTGGCCAAATGGGCTCCCTCATTGGCGGCCCGCTGCATTCCCTAAGGTAGGACTTCTATTTTTTATTTGTTATTTACTGATTGATTTTGGTGCTTTAGGTGCAGGGTTCCTTCTATTTTTTTGTGTGTTATTTATTGATTGCTTATTAATTTGGTCTTGGTGCTTTAGGGGCAGGGTTCCTTCTATTTTATTTGTTAATTAATTGCTTATTACTTTTTGTGCTTTGTTTGGTGCTTGGTGATGCTTTAAATGTAGTTACTTGCGCCAATTCCTTAACTACAAGTAAGGTATTTCTGTGCGGACAAAAGTGGACACATACGCTGCCCTAAGTTAGTTTAGTACAACTTTTTTTCTGGTCAAATTGGCATAAATGGTATAAGTGGCTGGGAACACCCCCTTTTGAAAAAAAAACTGACCCAACAAAAAAACCTAACTAATTCACTTACATGGGCACAAATTAAATGGCCATATTTGCAACTAAAAAGATAGACCAGAAAAATCAAGTTACACCAAAAAAAACGGTGCAACGCATGGGGAAATTTGGGCCCCAAGTCCTGTGGGATCCCACTTCTAACACCCCTCCACCAAGAATACCCATTTACACAGGTCAGTTTCTTCTCAAACTGTTGTCGCAGTCATTTCTTCTATTCGGTCCTTCCAGCAATGATATTAGCATTAATGTTTACACAAAAATATAGAAAATTCTATTTTAATAGCTTGCGGAGGGAAGATGAGAAATATTACAATTGATATTTGGCGTGCATTTTTCTTTACAATATAAAAAGGGCAGATTGGGGCAATAGCTCCAACATCAGCAAGTCATAATTTGAAGTAAAAACCACTACTCTTATCAGAACTAAAAATAGACATACCGCCCCTTGCACACACGGGTGTGCATACACTGGATCATCTGCAAGAAGCTTGCACAAACTGTTTTCTGCACGTGGGAGGATGTATACTACAAGCAGATACTGTGCATTTTCAAGCATGGGTTAGCCCAAATTCTATTCACTAAAACAAAAGCAACATAATAGTGAAACGGCACAGGCCTCTATCCCAGTACTGTGTTCTGAAGGGCAATTGGCGGAGGAATCTGTGACCTTGGTACTGGCCTGTTTCTTCCCCTTCCACAGCCAGCGGACCTTTATGCTATTTTGACAGTAGCTCCCATTTTAATTTCAGAACCAGCTACAAAGTTTCAATCCAGCTTGCTGTCTCTTCCTTGGGTTACCTGCCACAGCTTTAGCTAGTCACATGTTGTTTCCCTAATGTCTTCAATTTTTTTAATGCTTCTTTCTAATATCATTTAACAAGCTTCTTTTTTTTCTTTCAAGTAGGTTGAAGGTCATTCCACTCCTATACTTTTAACTCCCTCTTCCCCATTCCTTTCTATTAAAATGCTTGTCCCGTTTCATTCGCAGTTTTTGATGAAGGGCTTCATGTGCGACTTTAACCTGTCTGGTCTCCCTATACTGCTTCGTATGGCTGATGCAGAGCAACAACTATAATTTTACATTTGGGTGGTTAAGCCAGATAATTGCATCAGGAGTAGCAGGGTGTATTGCCGTGATGCCTCCTTTGTATTTGTAAATCGGGTTGTGAATTGAGTAGTTACCTGTGTTCTGGGTGACCATAGTCGCACACTGGAGAGTTTTTAATTCTCCATTTGTGCATCAAGCATCTGCATCTGTCATGGTTTGTGCGCATGCGGTTTAGGGTTTCCCATAAGCTTTGCGAAAGATCAAAGCCAGGGATCTTCCACGTCTGGTCTTCCATGAGGTATTTCTTTGTGGCTACTTGTGAACTCCATTCGGCTTTCCATCAGGGTTGAAGTCGCATTGTCTAAGGTTACAAAAGGGCTTGCGCGACTTCAAGCGCTGGTGAAGGATGTTGTTCAGATCCTGGTGGATGGGGAGACCCTGGACAACATGGTCCACTTTCCATATCTCGGGAGCCTATTATCAGCAAGGGCAGACATAGACGACGAGATTCAACATCGCCTCCAGAGCGCCAGCGCAGCCTTCAGCCGGCTGAAGAAAAAAAGCGTTCGAAGATCAGGCCCTCAAATCTGCCACCAAGCTCATGGTCTCTACAGGGCTGTAGTGATGCCCACCCTCCTGTATGGCTCAGAGACATGGACCATATACAGGAGACACCTCAAATCGCTGGAGAAATACCACCAACGATGTCTCCGCAAGATCCTGCAAACCCCTGGGAGGACAGATGCACCAACGTTAGCGTCCTCGATCAGGCCAACATCCCCAGCATCGAAGCACTGACCACACTCGACCAGCTCCGCTGGACGGGCAACATTGTTCACATGCCTGACATAAGACTCCCAAAGCAAGTACTCTACTCTGAACTCCTACACGGCAAGCAAGCCCAAGGTGGGCAGAGGAAATGTTTCAAGGACACCCTCAAAGCCTTCTTGATAAAATGCAACATCCCCACCAACACCTGGGAGTCCCTGGCCAAAGACCGCTCTAATTGGAGGAAGTGCATCTGGGAGGGTACAGAGCACCTCGAGTCTCGGCACCGAGAGCATGCAGAAACCAAGCGCAAGCAGCGGAAAGAGCGTGCTCGTCCCACCCACCCGTTCCTTCAATGACTGTGACAGAGACTAATTCCCGTATTGGATTGTTCAGTCCCAAGAACTCACTTTTTGAGTGGAAACAAGTCTTCCTCGATTTCGAGGGACTACCTATGATGGATGGGGAGACATTTGTTTTCCACAATTCGTTAGACTTCCCGGAGGGTTGTAGCATCGCGGCAAATGGATGGGGGAACGAAGTGCAACAGCGCAGCCAGAGTGTTGGGTCGACTTGAGGGTTCCAGTTGCAATGTTCAGTTGGACATCAACAAGTCAAATGCGGCTATTTCTGGTCTATACTTGTAGATGCTGACTGCATTTTGTTTGGGTTTCAGATTTGCAGTTTTTTTATCTGCCCTGTTCACATGCTTTGTTGATCCAGTCGCAGTGTATTTGCAGCAGTAAATCCTGTTCAGCAGAGATACTGAGATGACAGCTGGAAGATTTTCAAAAAGTTTTTGTAGTTGTATCATTAGCTAATTTTCAGCTCCTCACTATTGATAGCTAATTTTGACTGTCAATTTCTCATTGAAAAGTTTAAAATTGCTGATCAACAGTTTTCAGTATCACTCGCTACACGTTTATTACATTACATGACTGTTCGGTTACGATTTGTCAGATTTAAAAAAAATAAATACTCAATTTCAGCCAATCAAGTATACCATGACAAGCATTTCCATGAGTCGCAGTATGACACAGGATAAATGTGTGCTAGACAATGAATACACACAACTTGAGGATTGATTGACAGAAAACAGTAGGAATGAACAGGTCATTTTTGGGATGGCAGGATCTGGATAGTGGAGTGCCACAAGGATCGGTGCTTGGGCCTCAGCTATTTACAATCTATATCAATGACTGAGATGAGGGAACTGAGTGTAATGTCTCCAAATACGCTGACGATACAAAGCTAGGAGGGAAAGTAAGCTATGAGGAGGAGATAAAGAGACTGCAAAGGTATATAGACTGATTAAGTGATTGGGCAAGAAGATGGCAGATGGAATATGTGAAATTATCCACATTGGAAGGAAGAATGGAAAAGCAGAATGTTTTTTAAATGGCGAGACTAGTAAATAGGATTTGGCAGTCCTTGTACACGAATCACAGGAAGTTAACTTAACATGCAGATACTACAAGAAATTAGGAAGGCAAATTATATTGCAAGAGGGTTGGAGAATTGTACAGGCCTTTGATCGCACCTGGAGTACTGTGTACAGTTTTGGTCTCCATACCAAAAGAAAGGATATATTTGCCTTAGAAGGGGTACACCAAAGGTTTGCTAGATTGATTCCTGGGATGAGAGGGCTGTCCTGAGGAAAGACGAGAATGGGCCTATATTCTGTGGAGTTTAGGTGATCTCATTGAAACTTATAAAATTCTTAGAGGGCCTGACGGGGTAGATGCTGAGAGGATGTTTGCCTTGTCTGGGGTGTCGAGAACAAGGGGATCAGTCTCAGCATAAGGGGTCGGTCATTTAGAACGGAGATGAGGTGAAATTTCATCCTCAGGAGTGTTGTGAAACTTTAGAATTTTCTACCCGAGAAGGCTGTGGATGCTTAGTTGATGGGCATATTCAAGACTGAGATCAATAGATTTTTGGGTATTAAGGGAATCAAGGGATTATGGGAAGGTCGGCAAAGTGGAGTTGGTGTAGAAGTTCAACCATGATCTTATTGAATGGTAGAGCAGGTTCGAGGGGCCATATGGCCTGCTCCTGTTCTTATTTCTTATGTTCTTAAAGCCAGTCACAACGTTCCTCAATTGGGAACTACCAAACTGATAATCTGTTCATTGGGAGCAGTCTCACATTTCTACACATTTTCAGCACCGATAGGAGAAAATGCCACCACCTCAAAAGAAAATACTTTTCTACCTTCGAATCTGGAGTTTACATATGCTTCAACTTATATAATCAGCCATGGTCTCAGTTTTCCTCATGTGGGTCAGAATTGATCCACTCGCCCTAGTAAAACACAGTTCATGGAGAACCAGGTCATTACCAACCCCGAGGCTCTCATCATCACCCTTCACGTCCCTCAGTAAACCACAGCAATTCTAAGTTGCTACCCTTGCCTCACATCTCATAGGTGCAGCAGCCTAACATTCCAATCCTTCAGCAGCCATATTTGTCAGAGATATTGTTAGCATTATTGTGAAGGAGAGGGAAGCGAACACATGGTCAACCTTATTTCACATTAACTACATCCACTACTATGGCAAACAGTAAGGTCAAAATTAAATACAATTAAAAAGGATCAGAGTAAGGAGAATATATGGAATAAAAATGTGACGGGGGGGTGGGGAAGATAATAGATCAGTGAAAGCAATGCACTGTGCTATCACCAATTTGATTTTAATCAGTTATTTATGCTGTTAAATGATGGAAGATATCGGACCAGGGCATTGCCAGTTACATGATCTGTATCAGAACACTCTCCCGGCCTGATATCAGAGGCAGTGTTTGCAGCTACTGCTTTTACTAATGCCTTACAAGGAACTGTTGCATTCAAGTGCTCTTCAGCCAATGGAATGCAAGTAGCGAGCAGCTGCTTGACTGCCCTGTCAGTACAGCAAATACACACAGTTCAGAACATCAGGAGCCCAGTTCAACTCAGTTGTTTGACTCATTTAATAGAACCAACTTGCTTTTCATGCCCCCAGAACGCCCCAAAGCACTTCACAGTCACTGAAATAAGAGCTATGAAAGTTGTTTTCAATATTTCAGAAAGTCATTGAAGTGAAATACATTTATTAGCTCTGGTCAAAATTAAAAGATTAAAGGTGTCACGAACAGGCAAAGTACTCCCATCTTATTCAGGGCAATGTCAACAATCCTTGACCTTTGTCGCTCAAAGCTATTCAAATTTTCTGTTAAGATTACAACTAAATGCAATATACTATATGTAAGGCGCCTAGCAACTCAACACTAAAATAGGAACAGGCTGACAGAACAAATTGGTGCCAGAACACAGAGTTAGGATGTGGGGCTTGAGTCCATCATTTCAATGTGCTGCATTGATTTGGAGGGTAGGGACTTCCAGGCAGGGAGAGAAGAAAGCATGGAAACTGACTAGGTTACAAATAAAGTTAACTGAAACAAATCTCTCACTGCGTGAAAAGACATTAAGTGGTCTTCAAGCTCTGGGTACCCTAACTTCTGAAAGACAGCATCACCGTCAACTTAAAACAGTACCATCACTGCAGAAATGTACAGAAATGGAGATAACATGCTAGTAAGTCAAATACAGAATAAAAACAGAAAATGCTGGAAATCTCAGCTCAGGCAGCATCTGTGGAGAGAAAGCAGAGTTAACGTTTTGGGTCGATGCCCTTCGTCAGAACTGGAATGTGTTCGGAAAGAACAGATTAACAAGCACTGAAAGGGGGAGGGGAAGAACAAAAGGGAAGATAGGTTGGAAGACAGGAGATATTAGAGACAAAAGGGATGATAGCCCAATTTCATATAATGCCAGGAGTTAGAAAAACATTCATGTAAATGGTGGGATAATGACCAACTGCTATTGGAGACAAGGAGAAAAAGAAACAGGCTCTGAGGGGGATGGGGAGGGGGGCGGGGGGGGAAAGGGAGCCAAAAATTGGGAGCGGTTACGCTCTAAAATTTTTGAACTCGATGTTGAGTCCAGAAGACTGTAAAGTGCCTAAATGAAAGATGAGGTGCTGTTCCTCGAGCTTGCGGTGAGAGCTTCGTTGGAACAGTGTAGGAAACCGAGAACGGAGAGGTCAGAATGGGAATGGAGTGGAGAATTGAAGTGACAGGTGACCGGAAGTTCAGGGTCACGTTTGCAGACTGAACGGAGGTGCTCTGCAAAGTGGGTCACCCAATCTGCGCTTGATCTCCCCAATGTCGGCGATCACATTCTGAGCAGTGAATACAGTATACTATAATTGAAAGTAGTACAAAAGTAAATCGCTGTCGCTGGAAGGAGTATTTGCGGCCCTGGATAGTGGGAAGAGAGGAGGTAAAAGGGCAGGTGTTGCATCTCCTGCGTTTGCACAGAAAGGTGCCATGGAAAGGGGAGGGCTGCTGGGGGTGACTGCGGAATGGACGAGGTTGTCACAGAGGGAGGGGGAGATGTGATTGGTGGTGGAATCATGCTGGAGGTGGCAGACATGGCGGAGGATGCTCCGTTGAACGTGGGGGCTGGTGGGGTGAAAGGTGAGGACAAGGGGAACCCTGTCATGGTTCGGAGAGGGAGGGGAAGGGGCAAGAGCAGAGGTGCGGGAAATAAAACGGACACGGTCGAGGGCCATGTTAACCATGGCGGAGGGAAATCCTCTATTGAGGAAAAAGGAAGTCATGTCAGAGGCACAAGTGTGAAAGGTGGCGTCGTCAGAGCAGATGCGACGGAGACGGAGAAACTGGGATCGAAGAGAGTCCTTACAGGATGTGGAGTGGGAGGAAGTGTAGTCCAGGTAGCTGTGGGCTCCGTTGGGCGGACCACGTCGTCCGCATGCCCGACACGAGACTCCCAAAGCAAGCGCTCTACTCGGAACTCCTACATAGCAAGCGATCCCCAGGTGGGCAGAGGAAATGTTTCAAGGACACCCTCAAAGCCTCCTTGATAAAGTGCAACATCCCAACCGGCACCTGGGAATCCCTGGCCCAAGACCGCCCTAAGTGGAGGAAGAGCACCCGAGAGGGCACTGAGCACCTAGAGTCTAGTCACCGAGAGCATGCAGAAACCAAACGCAGACAACGGAAGGAGCGTGCGGAAAATCAGACTATCCACCCACCCCTTCCTTCAACCACTGTCTGCCCCATCTGTGACAGAGACTGTAATTCCTGTACTAGATATACAGTCACCTGAGAACTCTTTTTTTTTTAAATAGAGTGGAAGCAAGTTTTCCTCGATTTTGAGGGACTGCCTATGATGATGAGTGGATATTGGTCGAAAACCTATCCCCAGAGATGGAGACGGAGAAGTCGAGGAAGGGAAGAGTTGGAGATGGACCACGTGAAGGTGAGGGAAGAGTGGAAATTGGATGCAAAGTGAATGAAATTTTCAAGTTCAGGGCGAGAGCAGGAAACAGCACCGATAAAGTCATCAAGGTACCGGAAAAAGAGGTGAGGGAGAGGACTGAAACAAAGAATGTTCCACATATCTCACAAAAAGGCAGGTATAGCTAGGACCCATGCGGGTTCCCATAGCAACACCTTTAATTTGGAGGAAGTGAGTGGAGTTAAAGGAGAAGTGTTGGGGAAATTGATGGGATTGAAGGCCGATAAATCCCCAGGGCCTGATGGACTGCATCCCAGAGTACTTAAGGAGGTGGCCTTGGAAATAGTGGATGCGTTGACAGTCATTTTCCAACACTCCATTGACTCTGGATCAGTTCCTATGGAGTGGAGGGTAGCCAATGTAACCCCACTTTTTAAAAAAGGAGGGAGAGAGAAAACAGGGAATTATAGACCGGTCAGCCTGACATCGGTAGTGGGTAAAATGATGGAATCAATTATTAAGGATGTCATAGCAGTGCATTTGGAAAGAGGTGACATGATAGGTCCAAGTCAGCATGGATTTGTGAAAGGGAAATCATGCTTGACAAATCTTCTGGAATTTTTTGAGGATGTTTCCAGTAGAGTGGATAAGGGAGAACCAGTTGATGTGGTATATTTGGACTTTCAGAAGGCGTTCGACAAGGTCCCACACAAGAGATTGATGTGCAAAGTTAGAGCACATGGGATTGGGGGTAGTGTACTGACATGGATTGAGAACTGGTTGTCAGACAGGAAGCAAAGAGTAGGAGTAAATGGGTACTTTTCAGAATGGCAGGCAGTGACTAGTGGGGTACCGCAAGGTTCTGTGCTGGGGCCCCAGCTGTTTACACTGTACATTAATGATTTAGATGAGGGGATTAAATGTAGTATCTCCAAATTTGCGGATGACACTAAGTTGGGTGGCAGTGTGAGCTGCGAGGAGGATGCTGTGAGGCTGCAGAGCGACTTGGATAGGTTAGGTGAGTGGGCAAATGCATGGCAGATGAAGTATAATGTGGATAAATGTGAGGTTATCCACTTTGGTGGTAAAAACAGAGAGACAGACTATTATCTGAATGGTGACAGATTAGGAAAAGGGGAGGTGCAAAGAGACCTGGGTGTCATGGTACATCAGTCATTGAAGGTTGGCATGCAGGTGCAGCAGGCGGTTAAGAAAGCAAATGGCATGTTGGCCTTCATAGCAAGGGGATTTGAGTACAGGGGCAGGGAGGTGTTGCTACAGTTGTACAGGGCATTGGTGAGGCCACACCTGGAGTATTGTGTACAGTTTTGGTCTCCTAACCTGAGGAAGGACATTCTTGCTATTGAGGGAGTGCAGCGAAGGTTCACCAGACTGATTCCCGGGATGGCGGGACTGACCTATCAAGAAAGACTGGATCAACTGGGCTTGTATTCACTGGAGTTCAGAAGAATGAGAGGGGACCTCATAGAAACATATAAAATTCTGACGGGGTTAGACAGGTTAGATGCAGGAAGAATGTTCCCAATGTTGGGGAAGTCCAGAACCAGGGGTCACAGTCTAAGGATAAGGGGTAAGCCATTTAGGACTGAGATGCGGAGGAACTTCTTCACCCAGAGAGTGGTGAACCTGTGGAATTCTCTACCACAGAAAGTTGTTGAGGCCAATTCACTAAATATATTCAAAAAGGAGTTAGATGAGGTCCTTACTGCTAGGGGGATCAAGGGGTATGGCGAGAAAGCAGGAATGGGGTACTGAAGTTGAATGTTCAGCCATGAACTCATTGAATGGCGGTGCAGGCTAGAAGGGCCGAATGGCCTACTCTGCACCTATTTTCTATGTTTCTATGTTTCTAAGTTGTTCAATGTGAGAACAAGTTCAGCCAGGCGGAGGAGGGTGGTGGTAGATAGGGACTGGTTTGGCCTCTGCTCAAGGAAGAAGCGGAGCGCCCTCAGGCCATCCTGGTGGGGGATGGAAGTGTAGAGGGATTGGACGTCCAGTGAAAAGGAAACGGTTGGGGCCGGGAAACTGGAAACTGTTAGTGACGGAGGGCGTCGGAGGAGTCGCGTATGTAGATGGGAAGACTGTGGACAATGGGAGAAAAAAAAAGTCGAGACAGGAAGAAATAAGTTCTGTGGGGCAAGAACAGGCTGAAACGATAGGTCTACCGGGGCAATCCTGTTTGTGGATCTTGGGAAGAAGGTAGAAGCGGGCTGTGTGGGGTTGGGGAACTATGAGGTTGGTGGCTGTGGAGGGAAGATCTCCAGAGATGAGATGAGGTCAGTGACGGTCTGGGAAATGATGGTTTGATGTTCAGTAATGGGGTCGTGGTCCAGGGGGAGGTAGGAGGAGGTATCAGAGAGTTGGCGATCAGCCTCTGCAAGGTAGAGGTCGGTACGCCAAACAGTGCCATCCTTATCAATAGGTTCGATGACAAGGTTGGGGTTGGATCTGAGCGAGCGGAGTGCTACTAGTTCAGAGGGAGGTCTCTCTAATCTCTCCCGTCTTCCAACCTATCACAGACCTTCCCTTTTGTTCTTTCTTCCCCTCCCCCTTTCAGTGCTTAAGAATCTGTTTTTTCCGAACACTCTCCAGTTCTGACGAAGTGTCATCGACCCAAAACGTTAACTCTGTTTTCTCTCCACAGATGCTGTCTGACCTGCTGAGATTTCAGCATCCGCAGTATTTTGCTTTTGTAACAGAATTGCAGAACTCAGATAGACTGATCACGATCTGATATCGTGGATCCACAGGGTTCCAGGACTGCAGCTTGAAAATCTATTATGCAAGAAAAAAATAATCTTAAGCACAGTAATGAATTAAAGCCTTCACCAAACATATTGTTTGGAAAAAAGTCAACAAAAAAAGACAATAAATGTTTTTATTTGAGCAGAAATGCTATAGCTTGAAGTGTCGTGGCATGTTTTTCTAATTTAAAGACGATTAAATATAAATGCAAGTTGTTGTTCTAAATATTCCTCATTGCAATGTCAGTAACTAGCAAAAGTACCTCATTCTAACAAAAGGTTAACCTGTTGCTTTCAAAAATTGAGCAACTTGCTGTGTATTGCTAGCATTTGCATTACTGTGCAGTCCCAAATGTGGAAGTAATAATGCCCATCAACACCTCGTGTTTAATGCGAAGTTTATTACACATTAAAAGACTGGTAGTTGTCAAAGGTCTAATTGACAGACAGGCAAATACCACATTCCTCATTATGTAGTGCTACCATCTTGCAGCAAGTAGAATGTGCTCTGGTGAAGGCACACAGGCACTATCAAATGCCAGGTCAGGATTTCAACTTCTTAGCCAGCTGGTCAATAATCCAACAAAGTACATTTATTAGCTGTCTAGGTGGATTGATTTAATCCATGACACACCGACAGTAGGAAAATTATACCATTGACAGAAGTTTTCTTAACTCGGGTGTAAATATGCTGAATCCATCGAGAGAAATGCACAAATCAGGAATTGTACAGCCAAACCATCTACCCAGGTGCAATAGCTACTTTCTCCCTCTTGGACAGCTAAATTTAAAATAATGAAAGGACCATGTGGATAGGCTATTCAAACTAGACTTGTTAGAGAGGACATGGGGGCAAAGTAGAAGTTATGTAAGCAAGTACTAGGTTACTTGGAAGCAAGTCATCCTCACTCCGAAGGACTGCCCAAGAAGAAGAGACATGTTAGAATGTACCTAGTGTCAAACATGGTTCAGTTGGTAGCGCTCTCAGCTGAATCAAAAGATTGTGGGTTGAAGTCCCACTTCAGAGACTGGAGTACAAAAACCTAGGCTGGTACTCCAGGGCAGTACTGAGGGACTGGACTGCTGCACTGTCGGAGGTGCAGTCTTTTGAATGAGACATTAAACCAATGTAAAGGATCCCAGGGCACAATTTTTAAGATGATCGGGGGAGTTATCCCCAGTGCCCTGGTCAATATTTATACCTCAATCAATATCACTAAAAACATCACATTACTGTTTGTGGGAACTTGCTGAGTACAATTGGCTGCCACATTTCTTATATTAGTGATTACACTTCAAAAACGGTACTTATTTGGCTGTAAAGCGCTTTGGCACATCCTGAGGTCATGAAAGGTGCTGTATAAATGCAAGTCTTCCTTTTTTTTTAAATAAAAGAAAACCTGTTTTCGTAGAGAGTGGTTTACTTCTGGAACAAGTTCCTAGCATGTGGAGTGAATTCGCTGTAAGCATTCAAGAGGGGGCTGGGTGAGTTCCTGAAGGTGACCACATAACTGCATATATAAGGTAGATGTGTTGGAATATTCCAATTTTTTTCCCTAAATTGGCTTACACTTTTGGCCTACAAGAGAGTGCAGATGGGGATGAAGTACAGTAGTTACACCATGCCTTAATCATCATCATAGGCAGTCCCTCGGAATTTTGGAAGACTTGCTTCCACCCTTAACATGAGTTTTTAGGTGACTGAACAGTCCAATACGAGAGCCACAGTCCCCGTCACAGGTGGGACAGACAGTCGTTGAGGGAAGGGGTGGGTGGGACTGGTTTGCCGCACGCTCATTCCGCAGCCTGCGCTTGATTTCTGCATGCTCTTGGTGACGAGACTCGAGGTGTTCAGCGCCCTCCCGGATGCACTTCCTCCACTTAGGGCGGTCTTTGGCCAGGGACTCCCAGGTGTCAGTGGGGATATTGCATTTTATCAGGGAGGCTTTGAGAGATGTCCTCGTAATGTTTCCACTGCCCAACTTTGGCTCGTTTACCGTGAAGGAGTTCTGAGTAGAGCGCTTGCTTTGGGAGTGTTGTGTCTGTCATGCGAACTATGTGGCCTGCCCAGCGGAGCTGATCAAGTGTGGTCAGTGCGTCAATGTTGGGGATGTTGACCTGGTCGAGGATGCTAACGTTGGTGCGTCTGTCCTCCCAGGAGATTTGTAGGATCTTGCGGAGACATTGTTGGTGCTATTTCTCCAGCGACTTGATGTCTACTGTACATGATCAATGTTTCTGAGCCATACAGGAGGACGGGTATTACTACAGCCTGTAGACCATGAGCTTGGTGACAGTTTTGAGGGGCTGGTCTTTAAATACTCTTTTCCTCAGGTGGCCGAAGGCTGCACTGGCAGCGTTGGGTCTCGTCGTCAATGCCTGCTCTTGTTGATAGGAGGCTCCCGAGATAAGGGAAGTGGCCCACGTTGTCCAAGGTCGTGCTGTGGATCTTGATGACTGAGGGGTAGTGCTGTGTGACAAGGACAGGCTGGTGGAGGACCTTTGTCTTACTGATATTTAGTGTAAGCCCCATGCTTTCGTACGCCTCAGTAAATATGTTGACTATGTCCTGGAGTTCAGCCTCTGTGCGAGCAGATGCAGGAGTCACCCATGTACTGTAGCTTGACGACAGAGGTTGGGGTGGTCTTGGACCTGGCCTGGAGATGGCGAAGGTTGAACAGGTTCCCACTAGTTCTGTAGTTTAGTTCCACTCCAGCAGGAAGCTTGTCGACTGTGAGATGGAGCATGGCAGCGAGGACATACTCAATAATCTTTACCTGTCCATTTTGTGAATTAACAAATGAACTTACATTTCACCACCTCAATGCCCAAAGTGTTCCACAGTTCTGTAGTCACTGTTGTAAATGCAGCAGCCAAGTTACACAGCAAACTTTCATAAACAGTAATGAGAGATAATCTGCTTTTGGTGGTGTTGGGTGAGAGATGAATATTGGCCAGGTTATCTATAGGTGTCAGCCATGGCTCAGTGAATCAGAAGGTTGTGGTTTCGAGTCGCACTCCAGAAACTTGACCACATAATCCAAGCTGATACCTCAGTACTGAGTTGGAGGGTGCAGTATTTCAGATGAGACATTAAACTGAGGCCCCACCTACCCTCTCAAGTGAATGCAAAAGATCCCATGGCACTATTCAAAGATCAGGCAAGTTCACCCAGTGCCCTGGCCAATATTTATTCCTCAATAAACATCACTAACAAAGAGATTATCTGGTCTTTAGCACATTGCTGTTTGTGGGAGCTTGCTCTACACAAATTGACTGCCTCAATTCCTATATTACAACAGTGACTACACTTCAAAAGTGCACTTTTGGATGTCTGGACACCATGAAAGATGTTATATAAATGCACGTCTTTCTTTTTTTCTTCACATAGTGCCACCTGAGGGGGCAGATAGGACCTCGGTTTAACGATCCGGAAGACAGCACCTCCAAAAGTGCAGCACTCCCTCAGTACTGTCAGCCTAAATTGTAAGCCCAAGTCTACTTTGCCCCAACTTTGAATGGTGATCACCACATTGCAGGAACTCAAGAGCCAGGCTTAGCACCCATCAATCAGTTTGCAATTGGTAGGTATTATGATCTGCGATTACATTAGCCAACTACTCTTCAGGTCTGCTAAACATGCAGTTAGTTCTGTGCCTCTGCGTGTTTGCATCATGGCACAGGCACTCAGATGCACAGAACTGGCAAAGCTCATTTACTTCTAATATTAAACAAACAGCTTAATCTCATCAATTAGCAACTCTGGCTAAAACACAAATTTAAACTGTCACATTGCAGTGTTTGCATTATTAAAAGTTTGAATCATGATTCTGTCTCCTTCACTTATTTTTGCCTACAGCTAAGCAGAATCTATTGTAGTCTACAACCATACATTGACACTAGTGTTCTCCACAGATAATAGGCCTCTGTCCCAGGAAAAGGCTTCAATAGGAAAGTGATGCCACAAGATCCGACAAATCTCCTGGGAGAACAGGCGCACCAACATCAGCGTCCTCGTCCAGGCTAACATCCCAGCATTGAAGCACTGACCACACTTGATCAGCTCCGCTGGGCAGGCCACATAGTTCGCATGCCAGACACGAGACTCCCAAAGCAAGTGTTTTGTGCGGAGTTCCTTCATGGCAAATGAACCAAAGGTGGGTAGCAGAAATGCTACAAGGACACCCTCAAAGGCCCCCTGATAAAGTGTGACATCCCATTGACACCTGACCCAAAACTGCCCGAAGTGGAGGAAGTGCTTCTGAGAGAGCGCTGAGCACCTCGAGTCTCAACACCGAGAGCATGCAGAAATCAAGCGCATGCAGCGGAATGAGTGTGCGGCAAACCAGTCCCACCCATCCCTTCCCTCAACAACTATCTGTCCCACCTGTGACAGAGTTTGTGGCTCTCGTATTGGATTGTTCAGCCACCAAATAACTCACTTCAGGAGTGGAAGCAAGTCTTCCTCAATTCCGAGGGACCGCCTACGATGAATCATAGAAACATAGAAATTTACAGCGCAGGAGGAGGCCATTCCGGCCCATCGTGTCCACACCGGCCAACAAAGAGCTGCATGGCCCTTGGTCAGCAGCCCTAAAGGTTACATATAAACCTATGAACAATGACAGAAAGGCAAAGAGCACCCAGCCCAACCAATCCGCCTCACCACAACTGCGACACCCCTTATACTAAAACATTCTATACTCCACCCCAACCGGAGCCATGTGATCTCCTGGGAGAGGCAAAAACCAGATTAAAAGCCCAGGCCAATTTAGGGAGAAAAATCTGGGAAAATTCCTCTCCGACCCATCCAGGCGATCGAAACTAGCCCCCTCGTAGTAAACCCCTCCACCAATGGAAATAGACACTTACTATCCACTATGTCCAGGCCCCTCAATATTTTGTACACCTCAATGAAGTCTCCTCTCAACCTCCTCTGTTCCAGTGAGAACAAACCCAGCCTATCCAATCTGTCCTCATAACTAAGATTCTCCATTCCAGGCAGCATCAGAGTAAATCTCCTCTGCACCCTCTCCAGTGCAATCACGTCCTTCCTATAATACGACGACCAGAACTGCATGCAATATTCTAGCTGTGGCCTAACTAAAGTCTTATACAATTTAAGCATAACCTCCTTGCTTTTATATTCTATGCCCCTGCTAATAAAAGCAAGCATTCCGTATGCCTTCTTAACCACCTAGTCCACCTGGCCTGCTACTTTCAGGGATCTGTGGACAAGCACTTCAAAGTCCCTTTGTTCCTCTACACTATTAAGTGGCCTACCGCTTAATGTATTTACCCTTTCCTTATTAACCCTCACACTTCTCTGAATTAAATTCCATTTGCCACTGCTCTGCCCACCTGACCAGTAGGTTGATATCCTCCTGCAGCCCATGACTTTCCTCTTCATTATTAACCACACAGCCAATTTTAGTATCGTCTGCAAACTTCTTAATCGTGCTCCCTATATTCAAATCTAAACCATTGATATATGCCACAAAAAGCAATGGACCCAGTACTGAGCCCTGCGGAACCTCACTAACATCCTTCCAGTTACAAAAACATCAATCATTACCCTTTGCTTCCTACCTCCAAGTCAATTTTGGATCCAACTTGACATTTTGCCCTGTATGCCATGGGCTTTAACCTTCATGACCAGTCTACCATGTAGGACCTTATTAAAAGCTTTGCTAAAGTCCATATATACTACATCGTACGCACTACCCTCATCGACCCTCTTGGTTACCCCCTCGAAAAATTCAATCAGGTTAGTCAGACACGATCTTCCCTTAACAAATCCGTGCTGACTGTCCAATTAATCCTTGCCTTTCCAATTGCAGATTTATCATGTCTTTCAGGACTTTTTCCAATAATTTTCCCACCATTGAGGTTTGGCTGACAGGCCTGTAATTACTCAGCCTATCCCTTTCTCCCTTCTTAAACAAGAGTATTACATTAGCAGTCCTCCAATCCTCCGACACCATGCCCAGATCCAAAGAGGACTGGAAAATGATGGTCAAGGCCTCTTCTATTTTCTCTTTTACTTCGCTCAACAACCTGGGATACATTTCATCCGGGCCCGGGGAATCATCTACTTTCAAAGCTGCTAAACCGCTGAATAGTTCCTCCAAATATGATGTGATTGGGATTACGGAGACGTGGCTACAGGATGATCAGGGCTGGGAACTCAACATCCAGGGGTATTCAACATTCAGGAAGGATAGAATAAAAGGAAAAGGAGGTGGGGTTGCATTGCTGGTTAAAGAGGAGATTAATGCAATAGTTAGGAAAGACATTATCTTGGATGATGTGGAATCTATATGGGTAGAGCTGCAGAACACCAAAGGGCAAAAAACGTTAGTGGGAGTTGTGTACAGACATCCAAACAGTAGTAGTAATGTTGGGGAGGGCATCAAACAGGAAATTAGGGGTGCATGCAATAAAGGTGCAGCAGTGATAATGGGTGACTTTAATATGCACATAGATTGGGCTAGCCAAACTGGAAGCAATACGGTGGAGGAGGATTTCCTGGAGTGCATAAGGGATGGTTTTCTAGACCAATATGTCGAGGAACCAACTGGGGGGAGGCCATCTTAGACTGGGTGTTGTGTAATGAGAGAGGATTAATTAGCAATCTCATTGGGCGAGGCCCCTTGGGGAAGTGTGACCATAATATGGTGGAATTCTGCATTAGGATGGAGAATGAAACAGTTAATTCAGAGACCATGGTCCAGAACTTAAAGAAGGGTAACTTTGAAGGTATGAGGCGTGAATTGGCTAGGATAGATTGGCGAATGATACTTAAGGGGTTGACTGTGGATGGGCAATGGCAGACATTTAGAGACCGCATGGATGAATTACAACAATTGTACATTCCTGTCTGGCGTAAAAATAAAAAAGGGAAGGTGGCTCAACCGTGGCTATCTAGGGAAATCAGGGATAGTATTAAAGCCAAGGAAGTGGCATACAAATTGGCCAGAAATAGCAGCGAACCCGGGGACTGGGAGAAATTTAGAACTCAGCAGAGGAGGACAAAGGGTTTGATTCGGGCAGGGAAAATGGAGTACAAGAAGAAGCTTGCAGGGAACATTAAGGCGGATTGCAAAAGTTTCTATAGGTATGTAAAGAGAAAAAGGTTAGTAAAGACAAACGTAGGTCCCCTGCAGTCAGAATCAGGGGAAGTCATAACGGGGAACAAAGAAATAGCAGACCAATTGAACAAGTACTTTGGTTTGGTATTCACTAAGGAGGACACAAACAACCTTCCGGATATAAAAGGGGTCAGAGGGTCTAGTAAGGAGGAGGAACTGAGGGAAATCTTTATTAGTCGGGAAATTGTGTTGGGGAAATTGATGGGATTGAAGGCCGATAAATCCCCAGGGCCTGTTGGAAATAGCAGATGCATTGACAGTCAGTTTCCAACATTCCATTGACTCTGGATCAGTTCCTATTGAGTGGAGGGTAGCCAATGTAACCCCACTTTTTTTAAAAAGGAGGGAGAGAGAAAACAGGGAATTATAGACCGGTCAGCCTGACCTCAGTAGTGGGTAAAATGATGGAATCAATTATTAAGGATGTCATAGCAGCGCATTTGGAAAATGGTGACATGATGGGTCCAAGTCAGCATGGATTTGTGAAAGGGAAATCTTCTGGAATTTTTTGAGGATGTTTCCAGTAAAGTGGACAAAGGAGAACCAGTTGATGTGGTATATTTGGACTTTCAGAAGGCTTTCGACAAGGTCCCATACAAGAGATTAATGTGCAAAGTTAAAGCACATGAGATTGGGGGTAGTGTGCTGACATGGATTGAGAACTGGTTGTCAGACAGGACGCAAAGAGTAGGAGTAAATGGGTACTTTTCAGAATGGCAGGCAGTGACTAGTGGGGTACCGCAAGGTTCTGTGCTGGGGCCCCAGCTGTTTACATTGTACATTAATGATTTAGACGAGGGGATTAAATGTAGTATCTCCAAATTTGCGGATGACACTGGCAGTGTGAGCTGCGAGGTGGATGCTATGAGGCTGCAGAGTGACTTGGATAGGTTAGGTGAGTGGGCAAATGAATGGCAGATGAAGTATAATGTGGATAAATGTGAGGTTATCCACTTTGGTGGTAAAAACAGAGAGACAGACTATTATCTGAATGGTGACAGATTATGAAAAGGGAAGGTGCAACGAGACCTGGCTGTCATGGTACATCAGTCATTGAAGGTTGGCATGCAGGTACAGCAGGGGGTTAAGAAAGCAAATGGCATGTTGGCCTTCATAGCGAGGGGATTTGAGTACAGGGACAGGGAGGTGTTGCTACAATTGTACAGGGCCTTGGTGAGGCCACACCTTGAGTATTGTGTACAGTTTTGGTCTCCTAACTTGAGGAAGGACATTCTTGCTATTGAGGGAGTGCAGTAAAGATTCACCAGACTGATTCCCGGGATGGTGGGACTGACCTATCAAGAAAGACTGGATCAACTGGGCTTGTATTCACTGGAGTTCAGAAGAATGAGAGGGGACCTCATAAAACGTTTAAAATTCTGACGGGTTTAGACAGGTTAGATGCAGGAAGAATGTTCCCAATGTTGGGGAAGTCCAGAACCAGGGGTCACAGTCTAAGGATAAGGGGTAAGCCATTTAGGACCGAGATGAGGAGAAACTTCTTCATCCAGAGAGTGGTGAACCTGTGGAATTCTCTACCACAGAAAGTAGTTGAGGCCAATTCACTAAATATATTCAAAAGGTAGTTCGATGAAGTCCTTACTACTCGGGGGATCAAGGGGTATGGCGTGAAAGCAGGAAGGGGGTACTGAAGTTTCATGTTCAGCCATGAACTCATTGAATGGCGGTGCAGGCTAGAAGGGCTGAATGGCCTGCTCCTGCACCTATTTTCTATGTTTCTATGTTTCTATTATATTTATTTCATCCAGAATATCACACTCTTCCTCGATAGCAGTATCTGCATTGCCCCTTTCCTTTGTGATAACAGATGCAAAGTATTCGTTAAGAACCCTCCCAACATCTTCCGCCTCCACACAAAGATTACCCTCATGGTCTCTAATAGGCCCTACCCTTTCTTTAGTTACTCTCTTACTCTTAATATATTTAAAGAACATCTTCGAGTTTTCCTTAATTTTACTGGCCAAGATTTTCTCATGCTTTCTCTTAGCGTTCCTAATATACTTTTTAATTTTGCCTCTTAACTTTCTATATTCCTCTAAAGATTCTATAGTATTTAGCCGTTGATATATGACATAAGTGTCCCTTTTTTTCTTAATCCTCCCCTGTAAGTCCCGAAACATCCAGGGGGCTCTAGAATTATTTTTCCCAACCTTTTTCTTTAAGGACACATGTTTGGCCTGAGCCTTCCGGATCTCCTTCTTATGATGATGATGCCATATTGGAATATAAAATTAGCAAGGGGGGAACACATGCAGCACATGAGCAACTGTAGGTGTGTAATGTGAAATTGCAGTATGGTTTGCCACAAGTAATTTGAGAACATTGGGCCCAAGTTTACACATGATTTGCGCCTGATTTTTAGGAGCAACTGGTGGAGAACGGACTATCTTAGAAATCGCAATTCTCCACATTTTTTTTTCTGCAGTTCTACTTTAGAACAGAATCTTTTCTTCAAAAGGGGGCGTGTCCGGCCACTGACGCCTGATTTGAAAGTTTCCACAGTGAAAATGTACTCCAAACTAAAGTAGAATGGAGCAAGTGAAGATTTTTGTAGAACTGAAAAAACCTGTTCTACACATTAAAAAAATCAGGCGCAGGTTACAAATTAGGCGTCCAGAACGAGGTGTGGGGGGGGGGAGGGAGGGGTGGGGGAAGGGAACTCATAAATTCGACAATAAATCCTTATTTATACTTATACAAATATTATACAAATAAACCCAACCTGAATTAACATTTATAAGCAAAGAAAAGATTAAATAAACCATCTTCCTACCTGTGTGAAAGTGCTTCAGCCAGGAAGAATTCTGCAGCAAGCCTCACAAAACGAGGCAGCCGTTACCGAACGCGGGGTGGGGGTGGGGGGGAGGGAATGGGAGCCGTCTGAACGCGGGGAGGGAGCCGACCGAACGCGGGCGGGAGGGAGGGAAGGGAGCCGTTCCAGACGGTTGGCGGGAAAGAGAGAAGGCTGCAGGAAGCCTCAGAAATTGAGGAGCCATTTCCCGACAGCAAAAGGGGGAGGTTGTCGGGAAACGGCTGCCTCAACTTTGAGGCTTCTCACTGCTACAAGAAGCCTCAGTGCTGATGGCAATGTACTTTTATTAAAAAATGTTCAAAAACTAAACAGCTACAAAGAACTACAAAAATTACCGAGTGCCAATGTTTTTTTTCACACTGAGCATGCGCAAACGCTTCAACGCGCACGCGCAGCGTTGCCGGCAGGAAATAAAACTAATTTAAATAGTACCCGCCCCCTCCCACTTACAAAATCGGCGCGAGTGTAGGCTCCGCCCCCCTGGGCGCCGCGCCAAGCAGACAAGGAGCTGCAAAGCGCTCCAGAATCGCTCGTTTTTTTTCCGGTGCCGTTTTAGGCGTGAAAAATGGGCGCCCAGCTCGGAGGGGCGCCCGTTTTTTATCGTGTGGAAACTTGGGCCCATTTGTGTGGGTTGTAGAACAGGAATGTCCATATTGTGGACTGAGAGCTCCAGCCATAACCACTCAACCGGAGCAACTCAGTTCTTATTTGTACTTGAACTGCTTAATGGTTAGTTTTCAACGCTTGAATTTTATGGGCCTGGAAATTTGGGAAGGCTGTTTTTAATGCTGTTGACTGGTGGATAAATTCTAAACACCAAGATCTGTTAGAGACAGATGCAGACTAATGATAACATGGATGTAAAACCACATAAAAACAGAAATGCTGGAAATCTCAGCGGGTCAGGCAGCACCTGTGGGTCGTTGACCCGAAATGTTAACTGCTTTTCTCTCCACCGATGCTGCCTGACCCGCTGAGATTTCCAGTATTTTCTGTTTTTATTTCAGATTCCAGCATCCACAGTATTTTACTTTTGTAAAACCATATAGGTAGCTCTCAAGGCTCCATGGTATACACCAGAGCGGCTCACAAAGACACAAAATTTGGATCTCCTATTGAAGAATATTCTAGAACATTCCCCAGCACCACCAAAACACATATATACACACACACAGTCACCAGGCCTGTGTACATAAATAACAAATAAACGCTAGTTTCATGCTTAGAAACTAAATCCAGAAAGAAAAATGACAGTACGTTGTACATTTACACCATAACCCAAAAGCACATACTCCAGCAATACAGCCAATATTTGTTACGTTTGGCATCTCACTACACTGCTCAAAATATCAATGTAAAGGGCAAGAACTCTCTGAAACACACAGAAAGCTGGCACAGTGTCACTTACTCCTAAACAGTGCTGTGGTGGCACAAGAAAAGCACAAGTAAGCTGGACACATTTTGCCTGGGCTATAAGTGCAGCTGTTACCCAAGGATGTCCTTCTGTTCACATTGCCAGTGCTTTTTCACCACAATTTGTTCCTGAAATACAAACTATTTATTTAAAAATGTTCCTAACTGGAGTTTCATATGCAAGATATGCACAAACACAACTAGAGTTAAGGCGGTCAAAAGTTTATACCAGGTTTCCTGATAAACAATGCATGATTGCCACAATCAACTTTAGCATCATAATCATCATTGGCAGTCCCTCGGAATCGAGGAAGACTTGCTTCCACTTTAAAAATGAGTCCTTCGGTGGCTAAACAGTCCAATACAAGAACCACAGTCCCTGTCACAGGTAGGACAGATAGTCGTTGGGGGAAAGGGTGGATGGGACTGGTTTGCCGGACGCTCCTTCCGCTGTCTGCGCTTGATTTCTGCATGCTCTCGGCGACGAGACTCGAGGTGCTCAGCGCCCTTCCGGATGCACTTCCTCCACTTAGGACGGACTTTGGCCAGGGACTCCGAGGTGTCAGTGGGGATGTTGCACTTTATCAGGGAGGCTTTGAGGGTGTCCTTGTAACGTTTCCTCTGCCCACCTTTGGCTCGTTTGCCGTGTAGGAGTTCCAAGTGGAATGCTTTAGGAGTCTCGTGTCTGGCATGCGAACAATGTGGCCTGCCCAGCGGAGCTAATGAAATGTGGTCAGTGCTTCAATGCTGGGCATGTTGGCCTGGTCGAGGACGCCAACGTTGGTGGGTCTGTCCTCACAGGGGATTTGTAGGATCTTGTGGAGACCATTGTTGGTGGTATTTCTTCATTGACTTAAGGTGTCTACTGTACATGGTCCATGTCTCTGAGCCATATAGGAGGGCGGGTATTACTACAGCCCTATAGACCATGAGCTTTGGTGGTAGATTTGAGGGCCTGGTCTTCAAACACTCTTTTCCTCAGGCGGCCGAAGATTGCACTGGCGCACTGGAGGTGGTGTTGAATCTCGTCGCCAATGTCTGCTCTCGATGAGGCTCCCGAGGTATGTGAAATGGTCCACTTGTCCAGGGCCATGCCGTTGATCTTGATGAAACATAGAAACACAGAAAATAGGTGCAGGAGTAGGGTATTCGGCCTTTCAAGCCTTCAATAGGATCATGGCTGATCATTCCCTCAGTACCCCTTTCCTGCATTCTCTCCATACCCCTTCATCTCTTTAGCCATAAGGGCCATATCTAACTCCCTCTTGAATATATCCAATGAACTGGCATCAACAACTCTGTGTGGCAGGGAATTCCACAGGTTAACAACTCTGAGTGAAGAAGTTTCTCCTCATCTCAGTCCTAAATGGCCTACCCCTTATCCTAAGACTGTGTCCCCTGGTTCTGGACTTCCCCAACATTGGGAACATTCTTCCCGCATCTAACCTGTCCAGTCCCGTCAGAATCTTATACGTTTCTATGAGATCCCCTCTCATCCTTCTAAACTCCAGTGAATAAAGGCCCAGTTAATCCAGTCTCTCCTCATATGTCAGTTCAGCCATCCCTGGAATCAGTCTGCTGAACTTTCGCTGCACTCCCTCAGTAGCAAGAACATCCTTCCTCAGATTGGCAGATCAAAACTCAATACAATATTCCAGGTGAGGCCTCACCAAGGCCCTGTACAACTGCAGTAAGACCTCCCTGCTCCTATACTCAAATCCCCTAGCTATGAAGGCCAACATACCATTTTGCCTTCTTCACCGCCTGCTGTACCTGCATGCCAACTTTCAATGACTGATGAACCATGTCACCCAGGTCTCGTTGCACCTCCCCTTTTCCTAATCTGCCGCCATTCAGATAATATTCCGCCTTCGTGTTTTTGCCCCCAAAATGGATAACCTCACGTTTATCCACATTATACTGCATCTGCCATGCATTTGCCCACTCACCTAACCGCCCTAGTCACCCTGCAGCCTCTTAGCGTCTTCCTCACAGCTCACGCCGCCACCCAGTTTAGTGTCATCTGCAAACTTAGAGATATTACACTCAATTCTTTCATCTAAATCATTGATGTATATTGTAAAGAGCTGGGGTCCCAGCACTGAGCCCTGCGGCACTCCACGAGTCACTGCCTGCCATTCTGAAAAGAATCCGTTTATCCCTACTCTCTGCTTGCTTTCTGTCTGCCAACCAGTTCTCTATCCACATCAGTACGTTACCCCCAATACCATACGCTTTGATTTTGCACACCAATCTCTTGTGCGGGATTTTGTCAAAAGCCTTTTGAAAGTCCAAATACACCACATTCACTGGTTCTCCCTTGTCCACACTGTTAGTTACATCCTCAAAAAAATCCAGAAGATTCGTCAAGCATGATTTTCCTTTCATAAATCCATGCTGACTTGGACCGATCCGGTCACTGCTTTCAAAATACGCTGCTATTTAATTCTGAATAATTGATTCCAACATTTTCACCACGACTGATGTCAGGCTAACCGGTCTATAATTACCTGTTTTGTCTCTCCCTCCTTTTTTAAAAAGTGGTGTTATATTAGCTACCCTCCAGTCCATAGGAACTGATCCAGAGTCGATAGACAGTTGGAAAATGATCACCAATGCATCCACTATTTCTAGGGCCACTTCTTTAAGTACTCTGGGATGCAGACCATCAGGCCCCAGGGATTTATTGGCCTTCAATCCCATCAATTTCCCCAACACAATTTCCCATCTAATAAGGATATCCTTCAGTTCCTCCTTCTCACGAGACCCACTGTCCCCTAGTACATCCGGAAGGTTATTTCTGTCTTCCTTCGTGAAGACAGAACCGAAGTATTTGTTCAATTGGTCTGCCATTTCTTTGCTCACCATTATAAATTCACCTGAATCCGACTGCAAGGGACCTACGTTTGCCTTCACTAATCTTTTTCTCTTCACATATTTATGGAAGCTTTTGCAGTCAGTTTTTATGTTCCCTGCAAGCTTCCTCTCGTACTCCATTTACCCCTTCTTAATTAAACCCTTAGCCCTCCTTTGTTGAATTCTAAATTTCTCCCAGTCCTCAGGTTTGTGGCTTTTTCTAGCCAATTTATATGCCTCTTCCTTGGTTTTAACACTATCCTTAATTTCCCTTGTTAGCCACAGTTGAGCCATCTTCCCCGTTTTATTTTTATTCCAGACAGGGATGCTGTTGTAGAGCGTAGAAATATATATAGACTTAGGCATTAGGCACCTGCTGGATATTTAAAACTCACATGAGCTTAAATGGACACACACATAAAATGGCTGCCCAGGCATTATGGGAAATCAGGTAGTCAAACTGTGAACTGTTGAACGTTCACTGACCGAGCAATAACCCTGTGAGGCCCACTGTAGGAATGCCTGGGAAGACAGAGATAAGAAGGAAACCATCTCCTGTGAACAAGGCCATGAAACCAATTATTTCAGGAAGAAAGATAAGAGGGAAACCATTTGCTGTAAACAAGGATATATACCAATTATTTCTCCCAGATGAAAGAACTAGGGAGAGAACCTATAAAGCCATCGATCAGCCCAAGCTGACAATAACCGAACATATAGTTCCCTGGATATTAGGAGAATTCTATTGGGTTAAAGAACCTATATGTAATCTATAATCGTTGTGATTGGCTTGTGTCCAGCCGTGATGGGCTGTGTAACTGCAGTAAACTGTTTTGTAACTGTTGTGAAACATATAAAGGTACATGTAACTCTTTGTTCTGTGGAGAGAAACCTGGATACGGTCCTGTGTGTTTCCTCCCCGCTGAGCGTTATTAAATACCGTCAGGCATTGGAACCGACTCTGAGTGTTGAGTGATTCTTCAGAGAAAACACTGACTCTAACAATGGCGTAGTCGACGGGATTCCCCGAAGTCGCTGAACGCACTTGGAGTAAACCCGGGTGAGTATAAACACAAACGATTTTTAAATTATAAAAGTGCGGAAGGTGGATGCTGGTTGATCGACACGAGGGAACGGTCCAATATCTCAAACACCTAGCCTGAGCCTGAATTAAGAGGACAGTAGTCCCACGTAACGGCCAGGAATTAAGTAGGTGCCGGGAACACACTTGGACCGTGGGATCGTGATACCGAAAGACACCTTCCGGACCCAGTAGTGTAATTGGAGATAAACCCCGGGGTAGAACCAAGCAGTGTGCAGCGGCTAACGGAATCCAAACCTGTGAACAGGGTCGGACCAACGGGCTGAGCGGTGGTAGGTAGTCGTTAAGGATATGTAGAGCACTGCGGGAATTGCTTAAACGCGTTTTTAAGAATTGTATAAGTTTGTGTAACAGCAGAACTTGTGACCTGACAGTAGTCAAGAGACAGTTTACTACAAGTCGCGCTAGAAAGAAAGCGGACCTCTGAGAGTAGATTCCTAACGGTACTAGTCCTACCCAGGAATGGCCATGGAAACGAATAAACTCGCCACCTGGCGGAAAAACAAAAGAAGCTAATCGAAAAAATGATCAAAGCAGGGTGGAATCCTCAGGAACTACCAGCGAAGCAAAGGGAATGGTGGGAGAAGGAAAAGAAAGATAAAGAGGAAAAGGCAGTAATTTTGATATTGCGAGCACATATAAAGTTAACAGAAAAAGTTAACCGGTATGTGCAAATAAAAAGGAAGCAAGTAGAGGCTGATAACGGACAGACAGTTTTGCCAGTTCTGGCAATAAATAGCCCAAGTGCACCACCTAGTGAGGAAGACTGGGAAAGCCTAGAGAATGAAACAGATAGTTGCAACTCCATTAAAGGGGACGTCTTACCTCCCCCATATAATACTATTAACTCAGCTCCGGCTGCCCCGTTGAAGGTAGAACATATACCCAGGATCCCAGCCGGGACAAGACGTCATGACAGTCCCGCTATACCCGCGCAGACACGAGTAACATACTTATCGCTGACCCCAGGGGACACGATGCAGTTGTTAGAGAAACTGCCACCACTAGTGCCCCGCCATAACAACGCAACCTTCTGGCAGAAGCTCAAAGAAATGACAATTTGCCACCAGCTCCATAACCGAGATATCGCTGGTATAGTTAGGATTAAAATGCCAGAGAGTTACTGGGACAGACTAGATAATGATCACCAAGACGGTACCTGGTGTGCCGACCTGTCCTCTACAAAAGAGGAGCAGGAGGATTCCATGATAGAATTTAAAGCGAACGTGATACGCGTTTTAGGCCAGGTCCCCGTAAACTGGAACGTTATAGTGGGAGTAGTACAAAAGAAGGATGAACGGGCACCAGAATACGGGGCAAGGAAATTTGAGACGTTCCTAGCACACGGCGGAATACCCGGAGCCGACCGGCAGAACCCGGCTTTCATACAATTGTATAAGGACGGACTAAGCCCTGCACACCAAGCCATTTTAAAAACAGGCTTGGTGATGTACAATAATTTTGATGACCTGGAAAGATGGGCGACCTTGGTAGATAATCAACAAAGGTCCAAAGTAGCCGCAAATACAGCAGAGGTCTGTGCAGCCACTGACAAAAAGGTGGCTGAGACATGCTATAATTGTAACAAGACGGGGCATCGCCGCGCTGAGTGTAGAGCCCCAAAACGCAACGGACGAAAAAAGTGTAGTAATTGTGACCGACTAGGCCATGAGGCAAAGGACTGTTGGGCCAAGGGAGGTGGCAAAGAAGGGAAGGGACCTAGATCGGGAAAAACGATCAATGAAAAAGCCCCGGACGTTAGTGCCCTCGGGAACCAGCAGCTGCTGGACATCATACAGCAGCTGACCCAGAAGCAGGCGAGTCCCCAATGAATCGCATCGGCCCCCGGCCAAGAACCCGATCCCCGTATGTGGATCAACGCATCGTTAGGGGGCCGGCGATGCGATATGTTGATAGACACCGGGGCGTCGGTATCCATAACGAACCTCGACCTACCCACTACCCGAAGATCCATCACGATCCAAGGGGTAGGGGGGACAGGACCACGGCATATCAAAGTGAAACCCAAGTGCTAGAGGTGGACGGTATAATGATGCCGGTCCAATTCTGGGTATGTAAAAACTCAGAGGGAACTATACTAGGGATGGACCTACTCCGCGAATTAGGAACAATAGTGGATGCGCAGCGAAAACGGGTAACCTGGAAAGGTACGAAAGGGTATAAGGATAAAGTGGCCAGGAAATGGGCACTAGTAAAGAACATAGCCACATTAGGTAAAACGGATACTCTGACGAGAGACTGGTCTAAGGACGGGATGTTGGGATTACTGTGTCAGGCTATCCCGGGAGTTTGGGCAAAAAGCAAACAGGACTGCGGACTTGTTGACATGACACCGGAGAAGGTCACGGGACCGGTACACCCTCCCCACAAGCAGTACCCTATCAAACCAGAGGCCATGCGGGCCACTGAGGGGATAATACAAGCCCTGGTAGAACAGGGCATACTACGACAGACCGTGTCAGTCACAAACTCCCCGATGTGGCCAGTTAAAAAGCCGGATGAAAGCTACCGACTAACGATAGATTACACAGCCCTGAATAAAGTTACACCCAGGGAACACCCGATTGTGGCCAGCCCAGCGACTATCTTCAACGGTCTGAATCCGGAACATAGGATTTTCACCGTCTTAGATATCGCTAACGGATTTTGGTCAATCCCGCTGGACCCGGAGTCTCAGGAGAGATTCGCATTTACATCCAGAGATAGACAATACACATGGACCCGACTCCCTCAGGGATTCCATAACAGCCCGAACATTTTCCACCGAGTCATGAGTAACGCTTTGGAATCATGTAACCTAACCCCGTATAATAGTACAATCCTTCAGTACGTGGACGACATCCTAATAGCCTCATCAAGTGACCGAGAGCATTTAGGGGCCGTAGCCATGGTCCTAAGGACTCTAGATAAGGCAGGGTTTAAAATAAATCCAAAAAAGGCGCAGATCGGACAAGCCACGGTTCGATATCTGGGACACGATATCAGTCAGGGAAAAAAGACTCTTCCGACAGACCGAAAGACAGCCATCGTTGATATGCCCCGACCAACTACAGTCCGGGCAGTGCGGCGGGTGATGGGTTTGTTCAACTATTGCAGGAATTTCATTCCTCAATTTGCGAACATAGCCGAACCCATTCAGCGACTAGTGAAGGGAGGAAAACCAGGAACAGAGCAGGTAGACTGGGGATCGGAGCAAGAGGAAGCCTATGGGAAATTAAAAGCCGAATTGGTGGCAGCCCCAGCGCTGAAGCTACCGGATATGACAAAGCCGTTCCATGTACATTACGATCTCGATGGAGGTTTTTATAGCGCCATTATAACCCAGGAGAAAGGGGGGGTAATGAGACCAGTAGCGTATTACTCAACACAAGAGTCCCCGGTAGTGAAGGGACTCCATCGGTGTGTGGCTGCCCTCGATTGTGCCGCTTGGGCTGCCAGGATATGCGAACCAGTCACAATGTCGGGGCAGATAATTTTACACACGAAGCACACCATAGTGGAATTGCTAAATACCGGGAGGTTAAAAACAGTGTCAGATGCGCGACGAGCTACCTGGGAGGCAGTACTATTACCCAAAGATCAGTCCATACAAATAATTAGGGATATAGGCTTTAATCCCGCGGAGGGAATAGTAACCGAAGGTGAACCCCATAGCTGCAAGACTGAGATAGACGAAGAAATAGAAGGGGGAATAGCCGACGAACCTCTGAGGGACCCTGATTTAACCCTTTACGTTGATGGGTCCCGACGATATGTCGACGGAAGATTCCGCACCGGGTGGGGCGTGGTAGATCAGGATGGTGTCACCCTCCTGCGAGGGGCACTGGAAGGAACAGTGTCCGCCCAAGTGGCGGAGTTGGTAGCGCTGACCGAAGCCCTCAAATGGGCAGAGGGGAAGCGTGTAAATGTTTATACAGACAGCCGGTATGCATTCGGGGTAGTACACGATTATATGATAGCGTGGAGTAGACGCGGATATATAACCTCGGGGGGGGGACACATTAAACACGAGAATATAGTTCGGGAGCTGGTCGAAGCCGTTAAAAGGCCTACGACGGCAGCAGTAATAAAGATCAAGGCACATCAAAAGGTAGAGACCAGGGAACAACGGGGAAACATGCTGGCAGATCAAGCAGCTAGGAGCGCGGCAGAAGAAGATGAGCCCCAGATAATTAAAGTGGCCATGATAGGACCAGGAGAGCTAAGTGTCCGTAAGATACAGGAAGAAAGTAGCTCGGAGGAACGGTCACAATGGGAAAGCAAGGGGGCCAGCATTGGGGAGGATGGGGTGTGGAGGAAGGGATTACAAGTAGTCGCCCCGTCTTCAATCCAGACCGAACTACTCCGGCTACACCATGAGCCGGACCACACTGGGCGAGACGGAATGCTGAGCCGTCTGCTCAAAGACTGGTGGTGGGCCGGGGTAGGGCGAGATGTAGCCAAGCACTGCCAGCGCTGCATAGTATGTGCACAGCATAATCCAGGCAGACCCGTAAAGGTCAGAATGGCACATCAGACACGTCCCAGGGGCCCGTGGGAGAATCTACAAATTGATTTCACAGGACCCCTACCCCTCAGCCGGGGAAAGAAATACTGCCTGGTTATTGTAGATCAGTTTACCAGGTGGGTTGAGGTCTTTCCCACCCGGGATTGCGGAGCATCCACGGTAGCGCAGATTCTCGCATTCGACATAATCCCACGGTGGGGAGTGCCCCTTCAAATTGACTCGGACCAGGGGACGCACTTCACAGGACAGGTCATGAAGCGGGCATGCGGTCTGCTCGGAATCCGACAACGGTTCCACATCCCGTACCACCCCCAGAGCTCAGGAATGGTGGAGCGAATGAACCGTACCCTTAAGACAGCAATTGCCAAAGCTATAACAGAGACCGGGAAGGAATGGGTAGACGTTTTGCCCTGCATATTAATGAGACTTAGGGCTACCCCTAACCGAACCACAGGACTGACCCCCTTTGAATTAATGACAGGAAGGGCAATGAGACTTCCTGAAGGGATCATAACAGGGGGGGAGGAAATGGGGCCTCTACGAGATCGGATTAAACAATATGTAAAACAATTAGATTCACAGCTAAAGGAACTAAGGAAAGAGGTGGTAGAGCAACAGGCCCTATGGGACTTGGAGACCCAAAACAACGGGAAGGCCGACGCATCCCTTCCACAGGTAGGCGACAAAGTATTAGTACAGGTCACTCCAGGCAGGACGGGGTTTGCCCCGAGGTGGACCGGACCGTATGACATCATTTTGACAAGCGACACGTGTGCATGTGTCGATATGAAAGGAAAAGGCCGGTGGAAGCACTGGTCACAACTAAAAAGGTATAACCCAAAAGAATAATGGCCGAACCAAGGGTGATACGCCTAGACGAGACGGAATGGTATGCTGTAAAGTACCAGGAGTGGTTAGACACCCTTTCGGAAGGGGTGTTCGGAGGAATAGCTTTGGCTTTAATGTTAATAGGAGTTTGGGTAATATTTAAGTGGGTAAAGACATGGGCGAACGCCCCACATATTCAATTCGAAATGATTCAATTGTAACCCTGTGCTTCTGATTTTGCAGGGTGACCGGGACACTCGTAGAAAAACAAAAAAAACTTTAACCCCTGGTGACGACCAGGCAGTCTGTTTAAAATTACAGATAATACTTACCGAGATGGGAATACGGACGACCCTACTCGTAATATGGATAGCCCTGCGACATACACGAACCCTGGGCAACACCGACGGACAACAGAGCACGCTGGAAATAAACAATTACATGAACTATGGAGTGTTGTTCAATTTGACGGACGGAATATGTGTTCCAGCGACTAAGGATTGGAGCAAGGACAGAACTTATTTTAATGCATGGTTACAAGTGAATCCTAATAAGGACCGGGTATGTGTACAGTGCTCCACGGGTATAAGGAGCAGCTGCATTAAACGGAGGGATGTCAAAGGGCCCGATGAATGCACTTTCGGCATAATTTGCGCGCCTCCGGGACAATCCCAGCAATCAGTCATCCGCAAAAAGGGCATGGGGCTGTGTGGGTATTACGAGGAGGTGGGGGCGGCTGCTATATCAATGTATGTATGTTTCTCACCCCCTCCAACACCGCGCCCCATAATAACCACTACATTGCCCGAAGAACTGCCTTGTCCCATAATTACTAAGGGACCAGAAAATGGGATTGCAATGTACAACGAAGGGGAATTATTGTATGATAATGTTAAACATGAAATTGTGCCTGTTCTGATCAATATTTCAGGCATCCAGATGCCGGAATATTGTACCGAACAGTCAAGGAAGATGTACAATGTATTAAGTAAAGTCGTAATGCAGCAGGCTGCCGATGCCATGGGTGCCAGTAAGTTCCGGGGACAGGGGTTAGCACCCAGGGTGAAGAGGGAAATAGTAAATGATGTTGCTACCGTTTTCAATACAGGAACCTCCGTAGTGAACTCGATAGACATACAAGGGTTAAATGAGAGGGTAGAACAGCTTAAAGGGGTGATGAAGGGGTTATTGGAGAGGGTGGAGCAAAACCAGGAAGACCAGGCCAACCTAGGAAAGGAGGGGGCCGAAATCCAGTTGGATGGCATCTCAGTCCTGGAAGCTCACGCTAAAACCATTAATCACCTCATTGATAGAGAACAAGAAGATACAATAAAGCAAAGACAGGGGCAACTCTGTCATGCTTATGGTCTGTGGATGGTGGGACAGATCCGCCACAACCTTGACCAGATCCAACGCGGGGAGGTACCTGATTGGATAGACAGTTCACATTTAGCTCAGTTGGCGAACCAAAGGGGGACACTGGATAATTGTACTCTGAAGGGACTGACCCGAGTATACCCCGCAATTCCAGATTGCCAGATGGGTAGGACTACCGGGATAGGGATAGTCCTGTTGATCCCTATAGCAACGCCGGACTCAGGGCCGTTCCCCTTATACCACCTAGAGAATATCGGAGTAATCCGGGAAAATGTCTCCATACGCTACTACCTAACCACCACCTCTGCCGTTCGTCGAAACAACATACTTACTGGGATTTCCCTAGCTGATTGCAAGCAAAGGGGGGAAATCACAGTATGCCCTCACCCGGTGGGCCGAGGGGAACTAGACGAGTGCGGGTTTAACCGAACCAACGGGTGTGTACTAGAAATAGTGCCCGCACACATGCACTTCGCGAGGGCAGGCTACGGAGGGAGGGGAAGATACTGCGTCTCTACCACAGAGCGTTCATACCAGTATAATGACCTACAGTGCCCTATACCGCAGCCCAACTTTTGCTTTACACCGCTACGACCTGTCGCGATCGGGCAAGCACATATCACCCAGGTTAGGCGCCGGAAGTCCGAAGTTATTGAAGTAACTGATCAGCTCCATGATCATTTGCAGGATTATGACGAGCCAGAGCAAGTCCCTATCCCACATCTAACCGAGGTATTACGGGAGTTAAGGCTCAGAGTGGGGCAATCCGTAAAACTCTATCACCAGATACAAACTAAAATCAAAGAACTGGAAGAAGATACCGAGGTAGACTTACAAAGTCAGAGTTGGTGGAGAAAAGTCTGGGACTGGGGAATAAATGTGAACATCCACCCATGGATCCGAATTATTTCACACACACTGGTCGGGATACAATTAATCTTAGCAATAACATGGGGCGTGATGGCCTGCCAGGTATGCAGGCGCCACAAACGGCGGAAACGGACCAATCACCGTTCCCTGGATATTAAACAAGCCTGTTTGATAAGGGGACGGGAGGAGCTAGCCTTTGTTAATTTGATCTAAGCAACCGGGACTCCTGAAACCGCGTGACTGGCCAGCACGTTGAGGCAAGGAGTACCGGGCAGTGCACAAATATCAGATAAAGGCAGTACGGTCGGTTAAAAGGGGACTAGGACTAGTCCCTTTACCGAAAGGGGGGAATTGTTGTAGAGCGTAGAAATATATATTGACTTAGGCATTAGGCACCTGCTGGATATTTAAAACTCACATAAGCTTAAATGGACACACACATAAAATGGCTGCCCAGGCATTATGGGAAATCAGGTAGTCAAACTGTGAACTGTTGAACGTTCACTGACCGAGCAATAACCCTGTGAGGCCCACTGTAGGAATGCCTGGGAAGACAGAGATAAGAAGGAAACCATCTCCTGTGAACAAGGCCATGAAACCAATTATTTCAGGAAGAAAGATAAGAGGGAAACCATTTGCTGTAAACAAGGATATATACCAATTATTTCTCCCAGATGAAAGAACTAGGGAGAGAACCTATAAAGCCATCGATCAGCCCAAGCTGACAATAACCGAACATATGGTTCCCTGGATATTAGGAGAATTCTATTGGGTTAAAGAACCTATATGTAATCTATAATCGTTGTGATTGGCTTGTGTCCAGCCGTGATGGGCTGTGTAACTGCAGTAAACTGTTTTGTAACTGTTGTGAAACATATAAAGGTACATGTAACTCTTTGTTCTGTGGAGAGAAACCTGGATACGGTCCTGTGTGTTTCCTCCCCGCTGAGCGTTATTAAATACCGTCAGGCATTGGAACCGACTCTGAGTGTTGAGTGATTCTTCAGAGAAAACACTAACCCTAACAGATGCACAATTGCTGAAGTTCATTCATGTGACCTTTAAATGTTTGCCATTGCTTATCCACCGTCAACCCTTTAAGTTTCCTTTGTCAGTCTAGTCTAGCCAATTCACGCCTCATACCGTCGAAGTTACCTTTTTTTAAGTTCAGGATCCTAGTTTCCAAATTAACTGTCACTCTCGATCTTAATAAAGAATTCTACCATATTATGGTCACTCTTCCCCAAGGGGCCTCGCACAACAAGATTGCTAATTAGTCCCTTCTCATTACACATCACCTAGTCTCGGATGGCCAGCTCTAAGAGTGTTCCTCGACATATTGGTCGAGAAAACCATCCCTAATACACTCCAGGAAATCCTCCTCCACCGCATTGCTACCAGTTTGGTTAGCCCAATCAGTATGTAGATTAAAGTCGGCCATCCCTTATTTTTTGTTTGCTGCTGTCTCCAACCTCGATACTACTGTTTGGTGGTCTGTACACAACTCCCACTAGCGTTTTCTGCCCTTTGGTATTCCGCTGCTCCACCCATACCGATTCCACATCATCCAGGCTAATGTCCCTCCTTACTATTGCATTAATTTCTTCTTTAACCAGCAACGCCACCCCACCTCCTTTTCCTCTCTGTCTATCCTTCCTAAATATTGAATACCCCTGGATGTTGAGTTCCCAGCCTTGGTCACCCTGGAGCCATGTCTCCGTGATGCCAATTAAATCATATCCGTTAACTGCTATCTGCGCAGTTAATTCATCCACCTTATTCCAAATACACCTCGCATTGAGGCACAAAGCCTTCAGGCTTGTGTTTTTAAACACTTTGCTCCTTTAGAATTTTGCTGTAATGTGGCCCTTTTTGTTTTTTGCCTTGGATTTCTCTGCCCTCCACTTTTACTATTCTTCTATCTTTTGCTTCTGCCTCCATTTTATTTCCCTCTGTCTCCCTGCATAGGTTCCCATTCCCCTGCCATGTTAGTTTAACTCCTCCCCAACTGCACTAGCAAACACTCCCCTAGGACATTGGTTCCGGTCCTGCCCAGGTGCAGACCGTCCGGTTTGTACTGGTCCCACCTCCCCCAGAACCGGTTCCAATGTCCCAGGAATTTGAATCCCTCCCTGCTGCACCACTCCTCAGGCCACATATTCATCTGAGCTATCCTGCGATTCCTACTCTGACTAGCACGTGGCACTGGTAGCAATCCTGAGATTACTACTTTGAGGTCATACTTTTTAATTTAGCTCCTAGCTTCCTAAATTCGTCTCGTAGGACCTCATCCCGTTTTTTTACCTATATCGTTGGTACCTATATGCATCACGACAACTGGCTGTTCACCCTCCCTTTTCAGAATGCCCTGCACCCGCTCCGAGACATCCTTGATCCTTGCACCAGGGAGGCAACATACCATCCTGGAGTCTCTGTTGCGGCCACAGAAACGCCTATCTATTCCCCTTACAATCGAATCCCCTATCACTATAGCTCTCCCACTCTTTTTCCTGCCCACCTGTGCAGCAGCGCCACCCATGGTGCCATGAACTTGGCTGCTGCTGCTCGCCCCTGATGAGTCATACCCCTCAACAGTACCCAAAGCGGTGTATCTGTTTTGCAGGGGGATGACCGCAGGGGACCCCTGCACTACCTTCCTTGCACTGCTCTTCCTGTTGGTCACCCATCCCCTATCTGGCTGTGTACCTTTTACCTGCAGTAAGACCAACTCATTAAACGTGCTATTCACGTCATTCGCAGCATCGTGGATGCTCCAGAGTGAATCCACCCGCAGCTCCAGTGCCGCAATGCGGTCCGTCAGGAGCTGCAGGCGGATACACTTCCCGCACACGTAGTCGTCAGGGACACCGGAAGCGTCCCTGACTTCCCACTTAGTACAGGAGGAGCATAACACGTGTCCGAGCTCTCCTGCCATGACTTAACCCCTAGATAAACTTAAATTGGCAACAATGCTAAATGTTACTTACTGATAAAGACTAGGGGGCAGTGCTGTGCGGCGAGGACAGGCTGGTGAAGGATGTTTAGCGTAAAGCCCATGCTTTTGTACGCCTCAGTAAATACGTTGACATACTTTAGCTTTAGCATACTGCAGTTGTGGACAAAGGTTCACAGTGAAATGTAAAACACAACGCACAGACGTGATATGAAAACACTCCAAACCCAACAGCTCATTCCTTATACTAATGCTATACTCTTCAAAATGTTCAAAGATTTTAGCAAAATATATTTTTTCTCTTTGCAGTCACACATTCTTAACCCCTTCTATACAACAGGAGGTGGTCACAGTTCTCTAAAAATGCTTTGGAATCCACCCCATTACATTCAGTCAGATTCCACATGACAGTGCAGCCACCAAAATCAGCAATCACCAAAATTACAACAGCAATGAGATCATGAGACTGCAGCCAGACATAGCATAGCCAACAGAAAACAGCAGGGGAGCATATTAGATTGGAGCTGCAACACGTGTTCTATATTCAATGGATATCAGTCTTGCTCGTAATCATGTCATTTTGCCAGATCGAAATAGCAGGTTGACATTATACAGTCCTATTTCTCATCCGTCAAAGATCTCAAAGCACTTCACATACAACAAATTACTTTTAAATGCAACGACTGCAAATGTGTAGCAAGATTCCATGAACAGTTGTTTAAGAAACCAACGTTGGCCAAGAAACCAGACAGCTTCCTACATTTCTTCAAATAGTGTCACGATTCTGTTCTCCTAGAACAGAAGGGCCTTGCATCAAAGTAGGCAAGGATTGACACAAAGCAAGCAGATCCTCACATCTGCTCCACAGTAGTAACTAATATTGCTGCCAACGGATCTGCATCACACTTGCTTCGTAGCACCTAACCCTAAATGGCGCCCCAATGCCTGACACCAAAGGTTGTCACATTATGCCCAGTATGGTGTGGTTTGTTCTAGACTTGACCAGAACTAGTTGCAGTTGGTTAAATATAAGTGCACACAGTGAAAGGGGCTGGTCAAATGGCTGGAGAATTAGTCATGTTTATTTCTGGACAGAAATCATTAAACTGTGACAGGGGTCTGGCAAAACTCCAGAGCTTTAAAACATTTATCAGCAAAACAATGGTAATCCATATTCTTGTGGGCACAAACAGCCAAGTGATGAAATTAAACTAAATATACAGTTTATTTCCCATGTAAAACTGTAATGTTGTTCTTTTGAATGTTCACTTAAGTCCAGGATGCTATACATACAAAGCATAGAACACAGGATTGATTCATTTGCAGCATTTTAGTGAGAAAATAAATTTATAGCAGTACCCACATCGGGCACAATACACAGTCTATTTGTGCATAACTAACCAAATGCAGCAACGGTGCAGTGCTGCTTCTGGGATGTCAGTAAAGCTCAATTATGGGTGTGTAAAATGTTCATACCATGTCCACTTGAACTGTGTACATAGCAGCCAATTACACATTTTGTCCTTCCAAGTGTGGAGTGTGTTGATACAGCATTTTGAGCTATACAATACTTGGATGCAGAATCAATGGTGATGAATTAAAAGCATCATACTGAAAATTTAATGGTTTCAGTGCATTTTTTTACTATTATGTATTGGCACCAGTATGCTAAAAGAAGTCTAGTGGCAACATTGTTGAGCACTGAGAAAATAACCATTTAAGGTGTAACTGAAACCTTTGTGAAATAGGAACTACATCTCTGTAAAATGGGTGGAAACTGAAAAGTTTCTATCATTCAATTAGCAGGCTAATCACTCATCAGGTATTTACTGAATTACCACTGAGTATATGATGATATTGATGGCACCGCTGATTGCTGCCTTTTTCTTTGACGGCCCTTAGGGATGAAACAGCGCAACACAAGCCTCAACTCTAATGGACTAACCCCTTCCTTCCCAGGGCCTTCCAAGTAAGGGCCAACTGCAGGACATTTTTATAGATGTATTCAATTTAGTCTTTATTTTAAAATACTGCATAGCTTCTAATAATCCCAATATAGATCAGATGCTATTGAATTATTGTGATCCATGTAAATTCCACACCCACCAAGATTTTCATAATTCCAAACAATAAATGCTGGAAATAGAAAGAAACAAAGAAAAAAGATGGGTTCATATAATCAGATGTTAGACTTATCACAATTTTGAAAATAGGAGCAAAGCTCCTTTTATATGGAGCTGAAAAAAATGACAAGAATATGTAAAAATCAAAAGACAGGTATAGCAAACCCACCACAGAACAGTTAATAGGCAAAAGGAATGAAAGCCGTGTCAAATTTCTCTGTTCAAATCTCAAAGTACAGGTATAACCCTGATCTCCCTGTGGTTTGACCCTTTAGCTCCCGGTCACATTCTCACACCAAAATTTCTATCTTGAACCTCTCACACTGTTCCAAGCAACCCAGCAGAAACCCTCTAACGATCAACCAACTGCAGACAGTTGGCTGTCACTTCAGCTTTTCCCTTCCACCGCAGAAATGTCTTTACCCTCTATCTTTTCAATGACTCTTTACTGCCCAAGTTGTCATGAATGTTGCATTTTGCAAACGTTGCCATTTAAAAAACAGTCGTTCACAGGCCACCAAGCTCAATAACTGCTTTGTTCGGTTAGGAATCAGCATATCCATCACCTGTTACTCTCTTCCCCCTCAGCCCACATAATGATGATAACTCTCTTCCCCCTCACCCCACTTGTTTCAGCTTTGTAAAGGGGCTCTCCCACTTTTGGGTCCTGAAAAACAGCCCACACCAAAATGTGGTCACACTAGAAAAAGTTAAGGATGCAAAAAGATTATTCAGCCCATCAAAGCTTACCCCCTCTAGTACCCTCCCCTCATACCATCCACAAGTGCCAGCTTGACTCAGTAGTACACTTACCTTTGAGTGAGAAGGTTGTTGGCTCAAGCCCCACTCTACAATTTGAGCCCTCAAACTAGTTTGATACTTCTAGTTGTCCTTCTCTCAACCATTACCTCCAAAACAGTTTAACCAGTCAGTCACAGTTCATTGCTATTTGTGGGTTCTTGCTGTGCACAAAATGGTTGTCACATTTTATCTTGTGACTGCAATTCATTGTATCATTGTATGTAAAGCACTTTGGTACATTTGAGATGCATCATATGGCACTGTAAAAATCAAGTCCACCCCTCCATGCCCATGGCATCAAATGGCCACTATACAGGCATGGCTGTCAATATATAGTTCTTTGTGGCAATGCAGACCTACCTGCCTGCCTCAGGCATTAGTGCTGGCTTGCTTCCAATCTTGTATGGCCAGACACATCATCTTGGAGCCATTTCAACCCAAGGAGATTCTACCTAGGAACAGTCACCGCTCGTAAATTTTCTCTCTCTTCAGGTGTATTTTCTGTTTTTATGATATTCCACATTCGTAGTTTTATCTTTTTATTTTTTCCAAGTACAATCCATCTGTTGCCTAATGTTCATGTCAGAATACTGGTCTGTTGCATTTTCAAGACTGCACAATGACATCTTGTTCCTATTTTTATAGAACAGTATCATAATTTAATTCAGGCTCAACGACAGAATTAAATGGCGAAGAAATACCAATTATCACTTGTGGGCTGACAATTAAAATGTAATATTTCTACTGTTAGTATGTTTAAATGGTTTGTGACATCACTCAATGCTTGGTTATTTTTTGCACTTCAACAGATTTTTTAAAAATTGGCAACATTTTAAAAACAAGACACACAAGAGCGCAATAAAACTAAGATGGATTACGTCCTCCTGCTGAAATAACTCATTTATACTTCCACAAGTTGGGCCAAATTATTGTATCTGTATTTCAAAATGAGGGCATGAAAGTAGTTTCCAGTTTTACAAATTAATGTCTTTTATATGCAGTTTCATGAATTTCATAGCAATGTAAAATTTAACTAATTATGCATTTATCAATATTTAACTCAAAATATTGTCAGAGGTCAGAAATGGCCACTATACAGGGATCATAACTAAAGTTCCCCACCACTGGTATCATCCTGGTGAAACTACACTGTACATACTCTACAATTTCAATGTCTTTTCCATAATGGAGTGTCCAGAACTGCACACACAACTCTACCTGTGACCTAACTATCACCTTGTTCAAATGTATTGCTTCTTTACTTTGCACCTCAATTTGTGTGTGTCATGGCTCTACTCTCAGAGAATTATTTATTTGATCTCTTGGGTCACTCATCCACACGCTTCAATGCTTTTTTATTGAATGGATACTCCCATTCCACATTTTTTCTCCCAAAACCTATTCTTTTACATTTCTCCATAGTAAATTGCGTCTGCTCATTCTACTAATTTAACTGCACACTCTAAGCTTTGCACAACCCACCTTGCTGTTTGCCAAACAACCTACTTTTGTGTCACCAACACATTTTAATATCCTGTTCTCTATACCAGTGTCCAAATCAGCTGCATATACCGACAACAAAAGTGGCCCAGCACTGACCCCTGGGGTATATCACTTCCAACCCTCCTCTAATCTGAGCAACAAGTATTTACCTGAATTCTGTTTCTTATAAATCAACCTACTCTCTAACCATGCAACTATATTTCCTCATACCATATACCTGAATTCTTGTATCATCATCATCATCATAGGCAGTCCCTCGGAATCGAGGAAGACTTGCTTCCACTCTTAAAATGAGTTCTTAAGTGGCTCAACATTCCAAGACGAGAGCCACAGTCCGTCACGGGTGGGACAGATAGTCGTTGAGGGAAAGGATGGGTGGGTGGAACAGATTTGCCGCATGCTCTTTCCGCTGCCTGCGTGTGATTTCTGCATGCTCTCGGCGATGAGACTCGAGGTGCTCAGCGCCCTCCCGGATGCACTTCCTTCACTTAGGGCAGTCTTTGGCCAGGGACCCCCAGGTGTCAGTGGGGATGTTGCACTTTGTCAGGGAGGCTTGGAAGGTGTCCTTGTAACATTTCCTCTGTCCACCTTTGGCTCGTTTGCCGTGAAGGAGTTCCGAGCAGAGCGCTTGCTTTGGGAGTCTCGTGTCTGGCATGCGAACTATGTGGCCCGCCCAGCGGAGCTGATCGTGTGTGGTCAGTGCATCAATGCTGGGGATGTTGGCCTGGTCGAGGACGCTAATGTTGGTGCATCTGTCCTCCCAGGGGACAAACCGCCTATGAGACACCTCAGAGTTCCTTCTGAAAATTTTGTTTAACTAGTTGATTAGTTTGATATTTGGTTGCCCTAAATGCCAGCTTTGCTGCTAATGCCAAGTCCATCAACTGTGTGGTGAGACCTGTAGCACCTTCAACAGGAGGCAAATAAAGAGAAGCTAGGTATACTCTCAAAAACTGAAGGAATCCTTATTCAGGCGGTATCAGGGTGAAATAAACCGAAAATAAACTGGTCACAAAATAAAGTAAAATCTCGGCCCCGCTTTAATCATAGATCATTTACAGACATTTGATGCAAAACTAATTCTCCTGCTCTGAGCAACAATGCACTTCGTGGCTAGAAACCATCAGTTTACTGCCTGCTTGGGCCACACTGCGTAAACCAAGAGATGGAACATCGTCACCTCAAAATACATTACACTAAACTATTAAATCACCTATTTTCCACCTCTAACATCGCCCGACTTCACCCCTGCCTCAGCTCATCTGCGGCTGAAACCCACATCCATGCCTGTGTTACCTCTAGACTTGACTACTCCTGGCTGGCCTGCCACATGCTATCCTATGTAAACTTGAGATCATCCAAAATTCTGCTACTCGTATCTTAACTCACACCAAGTCCCATTCACCCATCACCCCTGTGCTCGCTGACCTACACTGGCTCCCGGATAAGCAACGCCTCGATTTTAAAATTCTCATCCTTGTTTGCAAATCCCTCCATGGCCTCACCACTCCTTGGGCTCAATTTTGGCCCAGCCCGTTTTTCGGCACACTTACCGGAGATACGGCGGTTTTCTCCGTTCAGAAACGCACCAAAACATTTCCTTCCCACTTTGGCCGAAGTCCGGCCTCCTCCCTGTGGTCGCGCAGCGTGGCCAGTCGAGTCGTGGGTGGAGCCAGCGTACTGCATCGAAAACAGTGTCGGGACATCTGCACATGCGGAGTGGAGTGACCGCGCATGCGCAGTAGCTCCTCGCCGCCAGCCTCTCCGTGTCTTGCTGCAGCCGCTGTGTGGAACCCGATGCCGGCCAAATGTTGAGTAGGGGTATGGAGTGGCAATTGCACGGACTGCTTAGTTCCATTTGATTTGAAGCTTAACCACTTTAATCTTAGAAATCGCACTGGGAGGCCACTCGGCCAGGGCTAGGGGCGGGCAGGCAGGAGAACATAGTGTTCCTGCCTGGATGATTTCTAAGTTCTCCTGCCCGCCTGCCCCTGGCCGAGTGGCCTCCCGGTGCGATTGAAAGAAACATAGAAAATAGGTGCAGGAGTAAGCCATTCGGCCCTTCGAGCCTGTACCGCCATTCAATGAGTTCATGGCTGAACATGCAACTTCAGTACCCCATTCCTGCTTTCTCGCCATACCCCTTGATCCCCCTAGTAATAAGGACTTCATCTAACTCCTTTTTGAATATATTTAGTGAATTGGCCTCAACTACTTTCTGTGGTAGAGAGTTCCACAGGTTCAGCACTCTCTGGGTGAAGAAGTTTCTCCTCATCTCGGTCCTAAATGGTTTACCCCTTATCCTTAGACTGTGACCCCTGGTTCTGGACTTCCACAACATTGGGAACATTCTTCCTGCATCTAAACTGTCTAAACCTGTCAGAATTTTAAACGTTTCTATGAGATCCCCTCTTATTCTTCTGAACTCCAGTGAATACAAGCCCAGTTGATCCAGTCTTTCTTGATATGTCAGTCCCGCCATCCCGGGAATCAGTCTGGTGAACCTTCGCTGCACTCCCTCAATAGCAAGAATGTCCTTCCTCAAGTTAGGAGACCAAAACTGTACACAATACTCCAGGTGTGGCCTCACCAAGGCTCTGTACAACTGTAGTAACACCTCCCTGTCCCTGTACTCAAATCCCCTCGCTATGAAGGCCAACATGCCATTTGCTTTCTTAATCGCCTGCTGCAACTGCATGCCAACCTTCAATGACTGATGTACCATGACACCCAGGTCTCGTTGCACCTCCCCTTTTCCTAATCTGTCACCATTCAGATAATAGTCAGTCTCTCTGTTTTTACCACCAAAGTGGATAACCTCACATTTATCCACATTATACTTCATCTGCCATGCATTTGCCCACTCACCTAACCTATCCAAGTCACTCTGCAGCCTCATAGCATCCTCCTCGCAGCTCACACTGCCACCCAACTTAGTGTCATCCGCAAATTTGGAGATGCTACATTTAATCCCTCCGTCTAAATCATTAATGTACAATGTAAACAGCTGGGGCCCCAGCACAGAACCTTGCGGTACCCTACTAGTCACTGCCTGTCATTCTGAAAAGTACCCATTTACTCCTACTCTTTGCTTCCTGTCTGACAACCAGTTCTCAATCCATGTCAGCACACTACCCCCAATCCCACGTGCTTTAACTTTGCACATTAATCTCTTAGAAATCCCACCAAGAGGCCACTCGGCCAGGGCTAGGGGCGGGCGGACGGATAGGAGAACTGATAGAAATCATCCAGGCAGGAGCACTATCAGTTCTCCTGCCCACCCTTAGCCTAGGCCAAATTACCTCCCGTACCGGCCGGCCCGAGTTTTAAGATGAAGGTAGGACGTACTTCAATTTTTTACTTGTTATTGAATGCTTATTACTTTTTGTTTCCAAGGTTTAATGCTTTGTAAGTCTTGGCACTTTAGGTGCAGGTCCTCTCCGCTTCCCTTCCCACCCCTATCCCGGGCCAAATGGCCTCCGATGTACCTACCTGCGCCAATTTCTTAACTCTCCGCAAGGGTTTTCTGAAGTTGCCACATATGCTGGCCTAAGTAGATTTGGAGTAACTATTAACTGGCTAAATTTGACTAAATGGGCAGAACTGGCGTAGGTGGCTGGTAACGCCCCCTTTTGAGAGAAAAAACCTTTAAAAAATCGTAACTAACTCACTTACACTGGTGCAAACTGATCGTGGAAAATGGGAATTTTTAAGTTACGCCAGAAAAACCAAGTTACTCCAAAAAAAAATGGAGCAACTCCTGGCCAAAACTGAACCCCTTATCTCTAATCTCCTCCAGCCTTACAACCAACCCGCCAAGATATCTGCGCTCCTCCAATTCAGGTCTCTTGGCCATCCCCAATTTTAAGCACTCTACCACTGGTGGCTATGCTTTCAGCTGCCATGGCCCAAAGCTCTGGAATTCCTTCCCTAAAACTCTCCGCCTCTCTATCTGCATCTAAGATGCCCCTTAAAACCTCTCTCTTTGACCAAGCTTTTGGTTATCTGCCCTAATATCTCCTTACACTCCTCTGAAGTGCCTTGGAACGTTTACTACGTTAAAGGCACGATGTAAATCCAAGATGTTTTGCTAGGAACAGGGATGGAGGAGTAGGGTAAACAATGGTATACTAGCAGAAAGCATCAACCCATTTTGTTCTGGAGTGCATCATACCTCCATTGACTCGCTGGAAAACCTAACCACTTAGTCCCATTACTCTGCCACTGCCATATAACCACTTAACACTTTATTTTTCAAATATTTATCCAATTCCCTTCTAAAAACTATTATGGATTCTACTTCCACCACTGCTTCTGGCAGGGAACTCCATGGCCTAACAACCAACCCTCTATAACAAACAGGTACGCAGGTGGTAAAGTTACTGCAGAGTAGCCAACAATTTAAAAACAGCATCAACTTTGAACACTAGCCAATACTTCTATGCCATTTTTATATGCATTTTTATCCTCCTCTCCTTATGGCCATACTAGTCCCAGAACTAAAAGGTTTTAAGCCTCATTCCAAATGCCTGGCCTCCACAGATTAATATAACTAAGTTCAAGATCTCTAGTTAATCACCAGAGCATACTTATTTTCCTACTATTTCATTTTGATGGGGCTACCACTGTACTGCTAATTACTATTTCAATACAAACCCAATTTGGAGCTACCATGCAAATGGGATTCTGATCTATATGAGCAGGCTACTTATCTCCTTGACATCAGTAGTTTATTTCATGTGTGGGAGTGCCTTATAAGTACACACTCCCATTGACCTCCCATCCTTACATCTGAAAGACAACCAGTTATACAAAGAAAAACAGTAGCATTACAAAAAATACCAGCACGGACACAATGCGCCAAATGGCCTCCTTCTGTGACGTAATTTTCCATGTTCTATGATTAGCATACAGCAACACACATGCTAACACACAAAAGAATGCACAAATCTGGTATCACTGACAGAAGCCTGATGACCTCTCAAATTTGCTGGAATCCTCTTGTGCCCTACAGTTGGAAAACCCAAGCTTTACAGTTACTGAAAACCAGTATTAGCGAACTCAGTGCAGCAAGTGTCCATTAGACATACTTTCTCAAGTGATGTCCATAATTGATCCTTATGTTCTACAAAAAATGTGCACTGCAAGTGGCTCCCATTTTATTGGGAATAGGTCAGGGTTCTTGGCTTATTATTGTTTGGCACATGTTGTAAATTTAGGTGAACTATTCAAAATCAAGTCAACACAACTTCTTTGCCAACTGCCAACCAGCCAAACCTCACTATGCAGGAGCTTGCTGATGCACTTAACCCTTTATAACTTCCAATGCACTTAACAGATGGAAAGACTTATAATTCTGTGACAGTTATGATCTACATCAAACACATCCAAAGGAAGTCAACAGAGTCACTGTATTTAAACACGTCTAGAAACTCCCCAAAAAGTGAAATCCAGTTTTAACCTCAGTTATTTGTGATCTATGTTACAAGTTTTTCACTGAATTATACAGAGAACTGCGGAGTGGTTGATGTGACAATGTAGCTGAAAGGGCAATAATGCAGATTGTGACCTAGGACCTCAAAGTACGTGGATCGCATCATGTGACTGCAGATTAAATAACCTTAGAATACTGTAAGCTTTTGTAACCATGTTGCATACCAAATACAACAGTAAAGAAATGTCTAATGCTATAAATCTAGTCGTTCCACTTGTCTGCACTTTCATATTCGTTCTCCTCACTTGCTACGGCAATAATTCACTATGTAACTATAATTTGGCCTCTTGGGAGTCTTTGCTGGGCCACAAATTGCAGCAAGTGAATTCTGGTACCCAGGTAACAAATTTATACTCAATTCCAAAGGAGAATTTTGGCACTATTCCTTACTAACCAATTATGTAGTTTATGAACAAAAATGGTTTAATCAGTGAAAGGGTTGCAATGTCTGAAGAGATTTAACTCCACTTGTATGACAAGCTAGCTGCTTAAACTGAACAAGTGGAATTTTTAATACTGACAAAATCATCTTTCAGTATATTCCATTTTAAACTCCATTAAGTGGCAAGATGTGTTGGTCCACACATGCAAACAGTTGTTTGCCACATCTCATTCTTCAGTTTCACACAATGCAAAAGTTGTTGAGGCCAATTCACTAAATATATTCAAAAAGGAGTTAGATGAGGTCCTTACTGCTAGGGGGATCAAGGGGTATGGCGAGAAAGCAGGAATGGGGTACTGAAGTTGAATGTTCAGCCATGAACTCATTGAATGGCGGTGCAGGCTAGAAGGGCCGAATGGCCTACTCCTGCACCTATTTTCTATGTTTCTATGTTTCTATGTTTCTATTTCCCTTTAGTCAATATGACAAAAAGAAACATATTCATTCATATAAAATGAGGCTATTTTCTTTCTATTCCTCTTTCACAAGGTGACAAGAAATGTTTCATACAGCTCAAAGTAAAACTGCCATACACATACAGATTAGCTAGAGTTCACCTCAGAGAATTACAAGTGTAACAAGGCGGGATTTCAGGTTAGTCAGTTATGCTTAACAATAGCACATGCAATTCTGTCAGCTAAAAAAAAAACGTTTCTGTGGTAAACAAATTCCAGAAAGCGCTTCAATGAGAAGGGCACAATAGCCCAAATTTTCCCTCAGTAGCTAAAAATCACCAGTAATATATAATGGCGTTGGGAGCAGACGAGGTGTCGGGTTGGGGGGGGGGGGGGGGGGGGGGAAGCAGCGGGCAAGGCATCTGGGGGCAGTGGGCGAGACGTCCTGGGGGGGGGGGGGGGCAGCAGCAGGCGAGGTGCCAGGGGGAGGAGTGGGTGAGGAGGCAGATATCACTGAACAAATACCCAAAAATGTTGGAAACAAAAGTCCATGAGCTTTTCACATTTGATATTGGAAGTAAACTTGTTTGTGGTGATGCAAAGGAATTTGTACTTGTTTTGCAGAATGGCCGAAGCCCAACAGGATGATTTGGCTGCAGAATGGGAACAACCATGGTCATCAGATTTGATGCACGGTCAATACTGAGATTCTAAGATTTGGCATGGAGATTACATTGATGTTAACTGCAGCACATACAAGGTCAACCCAAATCAACTCTTGCTCTCATTCATTGATACAAACAGCAATAGGCAGGTACGGGGTCATGGATCCAATGGTCTCCTCACTCAGATCTGTATTGAAGTCTAACACCCAAAGATGCTGTAGCAGCTCAGAGTACTGTTAACTACTAATTCCCCACAGAAATAGACCCCTGCCCTCATCTGAGCTACTCGGGGAAGGGATTTCCCAGAAATCTAATACTGCACACATTGCATTTGCTTCACATCGGGACTCATTTTAGCGACAAAAGACAGGAGGCGCTTAATCCCACAGCTAACAACAGGAAAATCTGGGGTCACAATCCATTGGAATTCCAGATGTTACATCCTTTTCATTGGTCAATGCTGTTGATAGCAGGAGACATAACTGTCCACTACAAGGAAAAAGTGAGAACGTTATTAAAAGTGGCAGAGGCATTGCCACGTTAAAATGTCGACTTCAAGCTCTCAGACCGTTGTCAGTGAACTCCACCGAAACACAGCTCTGCCCTATTTAAACTGCAGTTACATTCCTACTAACTGCAGAATTAATGGTGTAACTTCAATATTACAAATCAATCATGGATCGACTTTCTCTTATAATTAAAACCATTATACTACCTAGTTTAGATTTTGGTTTACAATTATTTACCCACCTAATTTGAGAGGGGAGCGACCTATAAAGGCCCAGCGGGAGATCGAGAGCCAGCGTACCGGTGCAGCTACAGCGGGAGAGAAAGCAAAATAGAAGTAGAAAGTAATCAAAAAGTGACGTCACAGCCAATGGGGTAAGTGATTGGCTCGTGATTGGTGAGTAGCTTTTCTTTTCTTTTTTATATCAGTAAGTGAACTGTAACATTGTTATTACCAATTTAAGGGTATCTAAGGTTAAGACATGGCAGGAGAGCTCGGTCACGTGATATGCTCCTCCTGTACCATGTGGGAACTCGGGGACACTTCCGGTGTCCCTGGGCGCTCCGTGTGTAGGAAGTGTATCCGCCTCGAGCTCTTGACGGTCCGCGTTGCGGAATTGGAGCTGAGGGTGGATTCACTCTGGAGCATCCACAATGCTGAGAATGACGTGAGTATCACGTGTAGTGAGTTGGTCTTACCGCAGGAGAAGGGTCCACAGCCAGATAGGGAATGGAAGACCAGCAGGAAGAGCAGTGCAAGAAAGATAGTGCAGGGGTCCCCTGTGGTCATCCCCCTGCAAAACAGATACACTGCTTTGAGTACTGTTGGGGAGGATGACTCATCAGGGGAGGGCATGAGCAGCCAAGTTCATGGCACCGTAGGTGGCTCTGCTGCAAAGGAGGGCAGGAAAAAGATTGGGAGCGCAATAGTGATAGGGGATTCGATGGTGAGGGGAATAGATAGGCGTTTCTGCGGATGCAACCGAGACTCCAGGATGGTATGTTGCCTCCCTGGTGCAAGGGTCAAGGATGTCTCGGAGCGGGTGCAGGACATTCTGAAATGGGAGGGAGAACAGCCAGTTGTCGTGGTGCACATTGGTACCAACGACATTGGTAAAAAAAGGGATGAGGTCCTACGAAAAGAATTTAAGGATCTAGGAGCTAAATTAAAAAGTAGGACCTCAAAAGTAGTAATCTCGGGATTGCTACCAGTGCCACGTGCTAGTCAGAGTAGGAATTGCAGGATAGCACAGATGAATACGTGGCTTCAGCAGTGGTGCAGCAGGGAGGGATTCAAATTCTTGGGGCATTAGAATTCTGGGGGAGTTGGGACCAGTACAAACCGGACGGTCTGCACCTGGGCAGGACCAGAACCAATGTCCTAGGGGGAGTGTTTGCTAGTGCTGTTGGGGAGGAGTTAAACTAATATTGCAGGGGGATGGGAACCTATGCAGGGAGACAAAAATGAGGCAAAAGCAAAAGACAGAAAGGAGATGAGGAAAAGTGGAGGGCAGAGAAACCCAAGGCAAAGAACAAAAAGGGCCACTGTACAGCAAAATTCTAGAAGGACAAAGGGTGTTAAAAAAGCAAGCCTGAAGGCTTTGTGTCTTAATGCAAGGAGTATCCGCAATAAGGTGGATGAATTAACTGTGCAAATAGATGTTAACAAATATGATGTGATTGGGATTACGGAGACGTGGCTCCAGGATGATCAGGGCTGGGAACTCAACATCCAGGGGTATTCAACATTCAGGAAGGATAGAATAAAAGGAAAAGAAGGTGGGGTAGCATTGCTGGTTAAAGAGGAGATTAATGCAATAGTTAGGAAAGACATTAGCTTGGATGCTGTGGAATCTATATGGGTAGAGCTGCAGAACATCAAAGGGCAAAAATCGTTAATGGGAGTTGTGTACAGACCTCCAAACAGTAGTAGTGATGTTGGGGAGGGCATCAAACAGGAAATTAGGAGTGCATGCAATAAAGGTGCAGCAGTTATAATGGGTGACTTTAATATGCACATAGATTGGGCCAGCCAAACTGGAAGCAATACGGTGGAGGAGGATTTCCTGGAGTGCATAAGGGATGGTTTTCTAGACCAATATGTCGAGGAACCAACTAGGGGGGAGGCCATCTTCGACTGGGTGTTGTGTAATGAGAGAGGATTAATTAGCAATCTCATTGTGCGAGGCCCCTTGGGGAAGAGTGACCATAATATGGTGGAATTCTGCATTAGGATGGAGAATGAAACAGTTAATTCAGAGACCATGGTCCAGAACTTAAAGAAGGGTAACTTTGAAGGTATGAGGCATGAATTGGCTAAGATAGACTGGCTAATGATACTTAAGGGGTTGACTGTGGATGGGCAATGGCAGACATTTAGAGACCGCATGGATGAATTACAACAATTGTACATTCCTGTCTGGCGTAAAAATAAAAAAGGGAAGGTGGCTCAACCGTGGCTATCTAGGGAAATCAGGGATAGTATTAAAGCCAAGGAAATGGCATACAAATTGGCCAGAAATAGCAGCGAACCTGGGGACTGGGAGAAATTTAGAACTCAGCAGAGGAGGACAAAGGGTTTGATTAGGGCAGGGAAAATGGAGTACGAGAAGAAGCTTGCAGGGAACATTAAGGCGGATTGCAAAAGTTTCCATAGGTATGTAAAGAGAAAAAGGTTAGTAAAGACAAACGTAGGTCCCCTACAGTCAGAATCAGGGGAAGTCATAACGGGGAACAAAGAAATGGCAGACCAATTGAACAAGTACTTTGGTTCAGTATTCACTAAGGAGGACACTAACAACCTTCCGGATATAAAAGAGGTCAGAGGGTCTAGTAAGGAGGAGGAACTGAGGGAAATCTTTATTAGTCGGGAAATTGTGTTGGGGAAATTGATGGGATTGAAGGCCGATAAATCCCCAGGGCCTGATGGACTGCATCCCAGAGTACTTAAGGAGGTGGCCTTGGAAATAGTGGATGCATTGACAGTCATTTTCCAACATTCCATTGACTCTGGATCAGTTCCTATCGAGTGGAGGGTAGCCAATGTAACCCCACTTTTTAAAAAAGGAGGCAGAGAGAAAGCAGGGAATTATAGACCGGTCAGCCTGACCTCAGTAGTGGGTAAAATGATGGAATCAATTATTAAGGATGTCATAGCAGCGCATTTGGAAAATGGTGACATGATAGGTCCAAGTCAGCATGGATTTGTGAAAGGGAGATCATGCTTGACAAATCTTCTGGAATTTTTTGAGGATGTTTCCAATAAAGTGGACAAAGGAGTACCAGTTGATGTGGTATATTTGGACTTTCAGAAGGCTTTCGACAAGGTCCCACACAGGAGATTAATGTGCAAAGTTAAAGCACATGGGATTGGGGGTAGTGTGCTGACGTGGATTGAGAACTGGTTGTCAGACAGAAAGCAAAGAGTAGGAGTAAATGGGTACTTTTCGGAATGGCAGGCAGTGACTAGTGGGGTACCGCAGGGTTCTGTGCTGGGGCCCCAGCTGTTTACATTGTACATTAATGATTTAGACGAGGGGATTAAATGTAGTATCTCCAAATTTGCGGATGACACTAAGTTGGGTGGCAGTGTGAGCTGCGAGGAGGATGCTATGAGGCTGCAGAGTGACTTGGATAGGTTAGGTGAGTGGGCAAATGCGTGGCAGATGAAGTATAATGTGGAAAAATGTGAGGTTATCCACTTTGGTGGTAAAAACAGAGAGACAGACTATTATCTGAATGGTGACAGATTATGAAAAGGGAAGGTGCAACGAGACCTGGGTGTCATGGTACATCAGTCATTGAAGGTTGGCATGCAGGTACAGCAGGCGGTTAAGAAAGCAAATGGCATGTTGGCCTTCATAGCGAGGGGATTTGAATACAGGGGCAGGGAGGTGTTGCTACAGTTGTACAGGGCCTTGGTGAGGCCACACCTGGAGTATTGTGTACAGTTTTGGTCTCCTAACTTGAGGAAGGACATTCTTGCTATTGAGGGAGTGCAGCGAAGATTCACCAGACTGATTCCCAGGATGGTGGGACTGACCTATCAAGAAAGACTGGATCAACTGGGCTTGTATTCACTGGAGTTCAGAAGAGTGAGAGGGGACCTCATAGAAACGTTTAAAATTCTGACGGGTTTGGACAGGTTGGATGCAGGAAGAATGTTCCCAATGTTGGGGAAGTCCAGAACCAGAGGTCACAGTCTAAGGATAAGGGGTAAGCCATTTAGGACCGAGATAAGGAGAAACTTCTTCACCCAGAGAGTGGTGAACCTGTGGAATTCTCTACCACAGAAAGTAGTTGAGGCCAATTCATTAAATATATTCAAAAGGGAGTTAGATGAAGTCCTTACTACTCGGGGGATCAAGGGGTATGACGTGAAAGCAGGAAGGGGGTACTGAAGTTTCATGTTCAGCCATGAACTCATTGAATGGCGGTGCAGGCTAGAAGGGCTGAATGGCCTGCTCCTGCACCTATTTTCTATGTTTCTATGTTTCTAATTTCCAACTTCAGCTCCAGTTAACACTGCATTATAAATTACAATTCTACATCTACAAGCACCAGAGTTTCGGATAGGTACTGGAACTTGCACGAAAACAGCGTATTTTCAAAATAAATGATAATTCAGAAAAGCATTCTGTAAAATGAGAATGAAAAGCTCTACATTTTACAAAACAAACTCAATACCTCTCTCACTATGTCTATTTCCTTCAAATATTCAAACTTCATTTATGCATTAAATACACTGTAGAACAAAAGAAAAGTGTAGCTCTAATAAATTGATTAACTTTGAGATTAATTTATTGCACAAGTGCTGTGGTTGAACAATAGTCAATTTCAGTTTTAGTAATGCGTGCCTGGGGAGGAGGGGCACAATGCAAGTCCTAAGTGGCTGAATTAACAAATGCATTTCTGCAATTTTTCCAGTTGGAAAACTTGGGACACAACCAACATATTTCCCAGTTGATTTCATACAGTATCTCACACGCAAAGAACATCTGAAACACCTCACAGCACTCACATAGAAGTTGAACACAACAAATGGCAAACAGCTTTGGTACTGTTCAGGTCTTTTGCAATGTAGTTTCTAACTAAAATCAGATTTATTGAATAATCTGCTCCTTTTCTTTGAATTAGGAATGCCACGGGACTTTCCTGTCAAAATTTCAATGGCACAGGGTGCCCACACAGTTAGATGTTCCAAAATGGAAAACTAAAGCATGCTCTAGGGAGATTCTATGCAGCACCATGAGCAGGAATGAGTCACAAGGCACAGACCGAATGGGAGCTCAATATTCTCTGCAGGTACCACTATGTATAACAGATACTAGGCATGCAACAGTAATTACAGCTACATCCATTATAAAGTGAAAAATCACTTCTAAATAAATCAGACCTCCCATTTATTCTGAAAGCCAATTTCTCAGATCCAACCACCCCTTTGTGAGGCTGTGTCTAATCTTCATTAACTCTCTTGTCACCATCAGGAACTTGGGGAATGACCAACATTATAAGAATGTTGAAGATTGAGTTTAGAGTGAGATCCAAGTCTGTGCAGCTTTTAAGTGATAAAAATCGATGCTGCATGTAGCAATCCATTTGTTGCCATGTATATGTAAATTGTTTAGGTAAATGAAAAGCTTGTAAGAAACTGAATTGCTTGATGTCAAAAAGTAATATACTGAAGCCTACTTCATTGTAACTTCAAAAAGGGACATTATACACTGCATAACTGGGTACATGTTAAATAGACTTGGTGATTTCTGGATTTGATATGAATTCTGGTTAAAAAAATAGGTTGTGAAATCAGTTGTAATTAAATGGTTTTTGCAGGTCAAAAATAAGAATTTATAATTAAACAAAACCTCAGACTTACTCAGCAAAATAATTTTGAAAGAAACATAGAAAATAGGTGCAGGAGTAGGCCATTCGGCCCTTCGAGCCTGCACCACCATTCAATAAGATCATGGCTGATCATTCCCTCAGTACCCCTTTCCTGCTTTTTCTCCATACCCCTTGATCCCCTTAGCCGTAAGGGCCATACCTAACTCCCTCTTGAATATATCCAATGAACTGGCATCAACAACTCTGTGTGGCAGGGAATTCCACAGGTTAACAACTCTGAGTGAAGAAGTTTCTCCTCATCTCAGTCCTAAATAGCCTACCCCTTATCCTAAGACGATGTCTCCAGATTCTGGACTTCCCCAACATCGGGAACATTCTTCCCGCATCTAACCTGTCCAGTCCCATCAGAATCTTATACGTTTCTCTGAGATCCCCTCTCATCCTTCTAAACTCCAGTGAATAAAGGCCCAGTTGATCCAGTCTCTCCTCATATCCATGCCAGTCCTGGAATCAGTCTGGTGAACCTTCGCTGCACTCCCTCAATAGCAAGAATGTCCTTCCTCAGATTAGGAGACCAAAACTGAACACAATATTCCAGATGAGGCCTCACTAAGGCCCTGTACAACTGCAGTAAGACCTCCCTGCTCCTATACTCAAATCCCCTAGCTATGAAGGCCAACATACCATTTGCCTTCTTCACCGCCTGCTGTACCTGCATGCCAACTTTCAAGGACCGATGAACCATGACACCCAGGTCTCTTGCACCTCCCCTTTTCCTAATCTGCCGCCATTCAGATAATATTCTGCCTTCATGTTTTTGTCCCCAAAATGGATAACCTCACATTTATTATCCACATTATACTGCATCTGCCATGCATTTGCCCACTCACCTAACCTGTCCAAGTCACCCTGCAGCCTCTTAGCATCCTCCTCACAGCTCACACCGCCACCCAGTTTAGTGTCATCTGCAAACTTGGAGATATTACACTCAATTCCTTCATCTAAATCATTAATGTATATTGTAAAGAGCTGGGGTCGCAGCACTGAGCCCTGCGGCGCACCACTAATCACTGCCTGCCATTCTGAAAAGGACCCGTTTATCCCGACTCTCTGCTTCCTGTCTGCCAACCAGTTCTCTATCCACATCAGTACATTACCCCCAATACCATGCGCTTTGATTTTGCACACCAATCTCGTGTGGGACCTTGTCAAAAGCCTTTTGAAAGTCCAAATACACCACATCCACTGGTTCTCCCTTGTCCACTCTGCTAGTTACATCCTCAAAAAATTCCAGAAGATTCGTCAAGCATGATTTCCCTTTCATAAATCCATGCTGACTTGGACTGATCCTATCACTGCTTTCCAAATGCGCTGCTATTTCATCTTTAATGATTGATTCCAACATTTTCCCCACTGATGTCAGGCTAACCAGTCTATAATTACCTGTTGTCTCTCTCCCTCTTTTTTTAAACAGTGGTTCTACATTAGCTACCCTCCAGTCCAAAGGAACTGATCCAGAATCGATAGACTGTTGGTAAATGATCACCAATGCATCCGCTATTTCTGGGGTCACTTCCTTCAGTACTCTAGGATGCAGACTATCAGGCCCCAGGAATTTATCGGCCTTCAATCCCATCAATTTCCCTAACACAATTTTCCGCCTAATAAGGATATCCTTTAGTTTCTCTTTCTCACTAGACCCACTGTCCCCTAGTACATTCGGAAGGTTAGAACATAAGAACATAAGAATTAGGAACAGGAGTAGGCCATCTAGCCCCTCAAGCCTGCTCCGCCATTCAACAAGATCATGGCTGATCTGGCCGTGGACTCAGCTCCACTTACCCGCCCGCTCCCCATAACCCTTAATTCCCTTATTGGTTAAAAATCTATGTGTGATTTGAATACATTCAATGAGCTAGCCTCAACTGCTTCTCTGGGCAGAGAATTCCACAGATTCACAACCCTCTGGGAGAAGAAGTACCTTAACTCGGTTTTAAATTGGCTCCCTCGTATTTTGAGGCTGTGCCCCCTAGTTCTAGTCTCCCCGACCAGTGGAAATAACCTCTCTGCCTCTATCTTGTCTATCCCTTTCATTATTTTAAATGTTTCTAAAAGATCACCCCTCATCCTTCTGAACTCCAACGAGTAAAGACCCAGTCTACTCAAACTATCATCATAAGGTAACCCCCCTCATCTCCGGAATCAGCCTAGTGAATCGTCTCTGTACCTCCTCCAAAGCTAGTATATCCTTCCTTAAGTAAGGTGACCAAAACTGCATGCAGTACTCCAGGTGCGGCCTCACCAATACCCTGTACAGCTGCAACAGGACCTCCCTGCTTTTGTACTCCATCGCTCTCGCAATGAAGGCCAACATTCCATTCGCCTTCCTGATTACCTGCAAACTAACTTTTTGGGATTCATGCACAAGGACCCCCAGATCCCTCTGCACCTCAGCATGTTGTAATTTATCCCCATTCAAATAATATTCCCTTTTACTGATTTTTTTTCCCCAATTGTTACATTTGTTATTTGTGTCTTCCTTCGTGAAGACAGAACCGAAGTATTTGTTCAATTGGTCTGCCATTTCTTTGTTCCCCATTATAAATTCACCTGAATCCGACTGCAAGGGACCTACATTTGTCTTCACTAATCTTTTTCTCTTCACATATTTATAGAAGCTTTTGCAGTCAGTTTTTATGTTCCCTGCCAGCTTCCTCGCGTACTCTTTTTCCCCCTCTTAATTAAACCCTTAGTCCTCCTCTGTTGAATTCTAAATTTCTCCCAGTCCTCAGGTTTGTTGCTTTTTCTAGCCAATGTATATGCCTCTTCCTTGGTTTTAACATTATCCTTAATTTCCCTTGTTAGCCACGATTGAGCCACCTTCCCAGTTTTATTTTTACTCCAGACAGGGATGTACAATTGCTAAAGTTCATCCATGTGATCTTTAAATGTTTGCCATTGCTTATCCACCATCAACCCTTTAAGTATCCTTTAAGAAATGAAATACTTCAGCTTAAGCTATGTTAAAAGGAACTAATGTGGGCCATTAGCACCTTGCAGATATCTTGTCCCATAGAACTCGGTTTGACATTTGTTCATTATGCAGGCAACTGAAATGCACTTTATGTGGTTGCTGCCTATCGGTAGAGTGATGAAATGCTCTCCCTGCCAAAAAGGGAACACATTTGTATGCATCACATCAGAACTGCAGAAAGATGATAGGGTGCTGGGTCAAAATCGGGTTGAACGTTAATTTTGGAATCCCTTTTTCGGGTCTAAGATCAAAAAGTCAAGTCTCAATGTACTTTTCGGTTAACACTGGGCTGTCAGGAGAGCAACACTCAAGTGCTAACCCACGAGCTACAAGTGTTGCTCTCCCGTTTTTACTTCACCAGCGCATAATTGTGCTTGTTGGAGGGTCCCACAGTTTGTGATACCTTCAATGAATGCTCTTCAAACCCAGGCAAAGTTGGCACCTGAACACCATCAGCCATGAAGTTTGTATCCTTTTGTTTCTTGGATATACCACACGCCTACTGCCGATGGAATATTTTACTGAATAAGTGCCTTTAAAACTTTTAATTCCCTTCAATTCTTCCTAGCTCAGTGTCTCAACCTTCACATTTTCAATTCGAGGCAGTAAAGTGAGTTAATATATTAAATGGTCAAGAAATCACCCTTTGCTATATTTATAGTCAATGAGCAGATTTATTCAGGCAAGGTAGGAGAAAGAAGCAAGACTCCCATTTCCCACTATGAGCAAAATTCCGCATCAATATTGGCATAAAAGAGACCCAGCTGTGAGGAGGGATATGTCTTATAACAGACACTTCCCAATTGTAGGAGAATCTTGACCTTAATTTTATTATTGTCCCATCAGAAACTGATTTGTTGAGAGAAGCACTAAATAATTTCAACCCCATAGAAATGAAGAGTCCCATTTTGTTTACAATGTAAGACAACAAAAAAGCTTAACAAAAACATCAACCATCAGCAGAAGCAAGCAACTCTGGAATCCCCCTAAACTATTTGGTGCATTCTTGCTCTCCCCTCCCCTCCCACTATCTCGCCTGTAAAAATAAAATGCCAAAAAAACACATTTCAACCAATATGTTTCTTAACTCAAGTTACAACCAACAATAACATACCTACAACTGCTAGTACTTTATCCAGTGTTACATAGCTCAAAATGTTCTCTGCAGACACAAACCAAGTTTGGAAAGGCATCGTGTTTGCAACTGAACATAGGATGAGAATTTCATGCACTACTATCGCATCTAACTGAAATCTCATTTTTCAAGGAGTCAAAACGGTTTACTTAAGCAACACAGCAAATGTTGGAAACATTCATGTCAGTCAGCATCGTAGAGAGAACAGACAGGTTAGCGTTTCAGATGTGGATCCCTTTGACCTTCCTCCAGTTCTGACAGAGTCCACATTTGAAACGTTAACTTGTTTGTTCTCTCCATAGATGTTGACTGACCTGAGAATTTTCAGCATCCACTTTTTGTTTAAAACAATTTCTTTAACCATTCCTCATAGTACTCAATTCAGTAAGGCCTCACTGTGACAAACTGGCCTCTACTTGAATTGCAGATTTAAAGAAAGCCTTCGACTCATGGTATATCTCACTCCACTTGAACTTGCTGTGATCCAATGAGGAAACAGCACAGATTAAAATCCAGCAGCATTACAGACACAACAAGCATCCCAATACATACGGAGGAGCATGGCCTGCTGGAGAGCTTTTTAGCAGTCCAGAGTTTATCATAAAGGGAGGTTTTAATTAGCTTAGACTGTTCAAATCAGGGACAATTAGTCTAACACTTCAAAGAGACAAATTAGTCAGACTAGATAGGTAGTTAGTACTATAAGAACTACACATATATAAAAGTTAATGATAAAATTATTAGCTTAATATAGAAATCACGAACATTTATTTTCCTTTTTTCAAGTTAGCAGTCTAACAGCTATTGTAAATATACATATTTTACTGTTATTTACTTGCTTATTTATCTACTATTCAATAACATTTGATTGGCAGTTAAATAGTAAAATAATGTTAATATTTCTCTGTTGCTTTTGAAGATGCAAGAATTCTGCGGAGGCATCAAAGAAATCTGAAGAAAGATTACGTTCGTTAACCTGGGCACACCTTAAAAATTTAACCTACATACAAGGAACAGTGAAGATCATTTTGAGGCAGAGCAGAAGACCAACCAACAAGAGTAGTCTTAAATACAGTCGCCAAAATATCTAGAGTAATGGCAGTAAAGTATAGGTATCTACCAACATAAGAACTAGGAGCAGGAGTAGGTCATTTAATATCATGGCTCATCTGATCATGGACAGCTCCACTTCCCTGCCCACTCCCCATTACTCTTTATTCCCTTATCGCTCAAAAATCTGTCTATCGCCACCTTAAACATATTCAATGACCCAGCCTCCACAGCTCTCTGGGGCAGAGAATTCCACAGATTTACAACCAGAGAGAAGAAATTCCTCCTCATCTCAGTTTTAAATGGGTGGCCCCTTATTCTGAGACAATGCTCCCAAGTTTTAGTTTCCTCTACGAGTGAAAATATCCTCTCTGCGTCCACCATGTCTACCCCCCTCATTATCTTATATGTTTCAATAAGATCACCTTTCATTCTTCTGAACTCCAATGTGTATAGGCTCAACCTACTCAACCTATCTTCATAAGTCAACACCCTCCCCTCATCTCCGGAATCAACCGAGTGAACCTTTTCTGAACAGCCTCCAATGCAAGTATATCCTTCCTTAAATACGGAGACTAACACTGTATGCAGTACTCCAGGTGTGGCCTCACCAATACCCTGCACACTTGTAGCAGGGCCTCTGCTTTTATACTCCACCCCCCTGCAATAAAGGCCAACATTCCATTTGCCTTCCTGATTACTTGCTGTACCTGCATACTAATTTTTTGTGGTTCATGCACAAGGACCCCCAGGTCCCTCTGTACTGCAGCACTTTGCAATTTTTTTTTCTATTTAAATTATAATTTGCTTTTTTATTTTCTCTGCCAAAGTGGATAACCTCACATTTTCCCACATTATACCTCCATCTGCCAAATTTTTGCCCACTCATTGGGCCCAAGTTTCGAGCCGTGTCTAGAACGGCGCAGTCCCGACCTGGACGCCCGTTTTTCGCGCCACAAAGTGCGCCTAAAAAAAACTTCCAGATTCTCCAGCTCCCTGCAGGTTGTTTGCAGCTCGGCGCAGCGCAACACAAGCTGTAGGGGGCGGAGCCAGGTCCCTGTGCTGAAAACAGTGCCGGGACCTCTGCACATGCGTGCTACAGTGGTCGCGCATGTGCAATAGCTCCAGGCGACCGACACCCTCGCTCCCCCTCTCGGTCCGACCGACACCCTCGCACTCTCTCTCTGACCGACACTCTCGCTCGCTCTCTCTCAGGCCGACACTCTCGCTCTCTCTCTCTCAAACCGACTGTTCGAGCGATCTGACTCTCTCTGACTATTCCAGCAGTCCGGTGCACGCCGTGAAGCCACTCGGCCTGGGATGGGGCGTGGCACATCGGGTCCCACGTTGCAGCACGGCTGGGGGCAGGAGCTACTGCGCATTTGCAAAACCTCCAGTGCGCAGGCGTCGAGCTGCTGCCACTGTTTTTCACGCAGGGCCCTAGCTCCGCCCCCTAAATCGACGCCGCACCAAGCCATGGGAGAGGTCACAGAATGGCCAGAATCCAGAGACATCGTTCCGGCACCGTTTTCAGCCTACAAAGTCGGCGGCTCTCTGATGAGTGCGCCAAAAAAAAACGGGTGAGCCAATTTTGAGTCCATAGTATCTTCCCTACCAAATCTTTTCATCATTTTAACACCTCAATTCGATTACCCTTCAACCATCTAAATTCAGGGGAATACAAGCCAAGCTAATGCAGCCTGTCCTTAAACTAACCCTCTTAGCCGTATCATTCTTGTGAATCGGCACTGTACCCCTTTCAAGGCCGATACATCCTTCCTGAGCTGCGGTGGCAAGTGCGGAACACAGTACTCGAGTTGGGGGTCTGGCTAAGGTGCTGTATAACTGAAGCATCACTTCCTCCACTTTGTATTCCAGCCCCTTTGAAATAAAGGCCAACATTCCATTCGCCTGTAATTATTTTTTGTACCTGTCCACTAGCGTTTAGTGATTTGTGTAAATGGACATCAAAACCTCTGATCCTCATAATTGATAGTTTCTCACCATTCAGAAAACACTTCTGATTTGTCTTTCTTGGATACTTCCACACATTGAACTCTGTTTGTTACAATTTTGTCCACTTAATCTGTCTATGTCTGTCTTTGTAACTTCCTGGTTCCATCTGCACACATTACTTGACATCTCCTAACTTAGTGTTATCTGTAACCTTAGATTTACAACTCAATTCCTTCATCCAAGTCATTGATAAACATGGTGAAAAACTGAGGCCTCAGCATAGATCCCTGGGAGACACCTCTTCTCACTTCCTCCAACCAGAGTATGTTCCCATTTTCCTTACTCTGTCTCCTACCTCCCAACTAATTGCCAACCCATGTCATAAAGTTGCCTTCAATTCCATGCGCTTTCACTTTTGCTGATAACCTCTTGTACTGAACCTTAGCCAAATGTTCTTGATTCAGGAATTATGCTGTTGGCTTGCAAATGTTACTCCGTTATTCAAGGAGGAGTTAGCTTTTAATTTTAAGTTAATGGAATCTGGGACAGTGACTGGGCATTTAAAAAAAATGTATTCCAGATGTCTGGAAGTCCATATAGATAACATCCATAGACATTCCTTTATCCACCATGTTCGTGACCTCTTCAAAAAAAATCAACTAGATTAGTCTTGACTTGCCATGCTGATTCTCTGATCAGCTCTTACTTATTGAAATGCTCAGTCACTCTGCCCTTGATGAGATTCTAGTAAATTTCCCACAACTGATTTTCGACTTGTAGTTACCTCGTTTCTGGCTCCCTCCCTCTTTAAATAATGGAGTAACAGTTGCAATTTTGCAAGTCAACAGTAGAAATTCCAGAATCAAGAGCTTTGGAAAATTATGACTGAACGCCTCTGTAATTCCCTTATTTTAATGTCTTGGGGTGGAAACCATCCCACCCCAGGTTAAGCTAGTCCTGGAGATTAAGCAACCTTAAGTCCCATTATTTTCTCCACTAATTTTTATAAACTTCCTGCCTTTGATTTATTTTTAGTTTCCCTGGTACTGCTGGTATTTTATAGTATTCCTCACAAATTCATTTACACCTCACCCTTGTATTAATACATCTAAAAATAAATCAATCGCATCCTGAGAGAGAAAACTGGTAATATAACATTTCTCATTATCAAATGTAATCATCCCAAAGGAAAATCCATCTCTATATATGAATGGATATTTAGATAGAATAAAACCAACACATAGCTAAAGGTGTTTAAAGCTAAATTAACAGAGGCAAGAGGTGACTTCAAGACAGGTACTATTGCTAACATATTTAAGAGTCAATGACACAAGATAGAAAGTGTGGAGAGAATTGATAAACTAACCAAACTTAGAGAGGATAAAACCATGGTCCAGATGGATTGCATCCACACATTAAAAAAAAAAGCTAGGTAAGAGATAGCAGAGGCACTAATACATATAAAAATCAACCGGAAAGGGAATAGTACCAGAGGACTGGCAGAGAGCTAATGTGGTTCCTATATTTAAAAAGGGAGATGGAACAAGTCCAGGGAACTACAGATCAGTTAGCTTAGTGGCTGTGGTAGGAAAAATAAATGGAATCTTTACTCAAAAACGTAATAGAAAAACATCTAGAAACTGAAGATATAGTAAAGAATAGTCCATGAATATCTGGGGGAGACAATATTTCACACACCATTTTCAAGAAGAGTCACTTTGTGAACAAGTCTGAGTGCAAAAATTAGCTTGCAATTGTCAGAATGCTTGTACACAGCTTTGGTGAACCAGACACGAGGAACACAAACACAATGGCCAGGTTATGGAGCTACTGATCTGCAAGATTACAAAAACTGCTCCGTTGTATTAAGATGTTAATACAGTTCGCAAAATTTCACAATATTCATATGCATATTTCTTCAATAATCCTGCAGTGACCGTATCATAACTAGATCTTGCAGTACAAGAGCTCCGATATTCCAATTTCCTCCACCCTATTTTTGTCTCTTCTGACATCTTGACCTCCCTTCAACAACTTATCCACCATCACTCCTTGTCGTCACATCTCACTTCTTCGGGAAAATATCTCCCTAGCAGTTGAGACCAAGCATTAATGGTACATTCATAGAGAACAGTGGCTGCAGTATCACTTTCAGCCAGGCAGTACCATGTTTATAGTACCCGACTCCAACTGCAGTTTTTCTGCCCACGAGGGAACTCTGTGCATGCCAGCACTCTCACACGTGCAGAGCTCCCCGCTCAGCAATTAAAACTTAAATGTTTAGAGAGCAATGGTAAGTGTGTCCTACAAATGTTTTAGTTAGAGGTAGCTTTAATAATGTCTCGAGGGTCCGGGGATCTCACACCACTTCTCTCCAATGTCAGGTCAAGCCTCAACTCGACTTATTCTGCAACTCAGGCTTTGCGACTTTAAAACGGCAGCATAAACAAACCTTACTGTATTGCTCAACTGTGGGGGAGCAGCAGAAATCCACAGCCAACCATTCCATGGCAGATGTCAAACCACACACTCTACTGTGGATGCGAACAGTATGCAAATTGCATTTAAAGACAATAGGGACTGGAACTTTAAACCACTAAATGCATCATGTAAATGTTTAAATCTCGGGACCAAAGTCATTCCAAGTTTCAGGAATTTTTGGATTTTGGAGAAGAAATCAGACGTTCCGAATCCAGAAACCTTGTGGACGCTTTTCGGGTATTTCCAGATTTCAGAGGCAATCCGACGTCCCGCATCCGGAAACCCTTGGGACAAGTTTCGCGAATTTCTGGATTTCGGAGCATTACATCCAATGGCCCGAATCCGGAAACCTTGACGCTGGGCCGGGTCGCGCCGGTTTGCATATTTTTTTGGATTAGTGTTTGGAAAAAAGGTATGTGCAGCTTAAAAATCCGGTTTTCGGGAAATATTTCCAGAAAACGACTCTTGTAATCTCTGTACAATGTCCGGTTTTCGGACAATTCCGGTTTTTAGAACTCCGGATTTCGGATGTTCAACCTCTACTTCATTTGCACTTTGATATTCACACGGAACAATTCAGTATGTGCTCAGTTGCATCATTTCCTTCCCTACTTTTATATAGGTACATACAAAAATTCTCCTAGCCCTTATCTCCTTATATCAAAGATGCTGATCATAGAGATAGAAAAATAAGGCTAGTCTAACTCAACTGACATTTAAAGCTGTAGTGACATACATTTTTTGGAATCTCCCCAGTCGATTTTGTAGAATAGAATGGTGCAGCACAGAAAGAGGCCATTCAGCCCATCATGTCTGTGCTAGCTCTTTCAAAAGAGTAAGAGTTATTGCCACAACCCGATTCTTTCCCAATATCCCTGCAATTTTTTCACCTTCAAGGACTTATCCAATTCCATTTTAAAAGCTACTATTGAATCTTTTTCCACCATCCATCAGACATTGCATTCCAAATCATAACCACTTGTTGCATAAGAAAGCATTTCCTCTCGTCGCCTCTGGTCCTTTTACCAATCACCTTAAATCTGTGCCCTCTGCTTATGACCCTTCAGGCATTACGTTGAGCCACGGAGTAGTTATCTTTGACGAAGGACTGTAACCCAAAGCACGCACGCTGGCTTTCTCCACATAGAAGCACACAGTAAATGAGGTTGTGCACTGTAGCATGTTGACTGCTGAAGCCAGCAGTTCATTTCACTAAAAGTACCTCCACATCATAACTGCAGAGCAAGGACATCTCAGCTTTATATTGTTTTTGTTAGTGGATGCATTCTTTTGCATTTTGAATTGCCTGCGTGCTATAAGGGCATTTTAAAACAGCTAGTTAAACTGTTTTGAATACTGAAAACTATTTTTACCTGTAAATGTTATTTAACTTATTCGCACACACACACACACACAGAACTTCTGGCCTTCACTTAATCTTCAGAAATCAGAAGTACCCGAGTTTTCCCAAATATCAAGCCATTTCAGACATTGTGAAGCATCTTTAAATGATTCCAATATAAAACAACTATTGTTTAGTGATGTACCAAGTGGATAGAGAACTGGTTGGCAGACAAGAAGCAAAGAGTAGGAATAAACGGGTTCTTTTCAGAATGACAGGCACTGACTAGTGGGGTACCGCAAGGTTCAGTGCTGGGACCCCAACTATTTACAATATACATGAATGATTTAGACGAAGGAATTGAATGTAATATCTCCAAGTTTGCAGACGACACTAAGCTGGGTGGCGTTGTGAGCGGTGAGGAGGATGCTAAGAGGCTGCAGGGTGACTTGGACAGGTTAGGTGAGTGGGAAAATGCATGGCAGATGCAGTATAATGTAGATAAATGTGAGGTTGCCCACTTTGGTGGCAAAAACAGGAAGGCAGATTATCTGAATGGTGACAGATTAGGAAAAGAGGAGGTGCAACGAGACCTGGGTGGCATGGTACATCAGTCATTGAAAGTTGGCATACAGGTACAGCAGGCAGTGAAGGCGGCAAATGGCATGTTGGCCTTCCTAGCAAGAGGATTTGAGTATAGGAGCAGGGAGGTCTTACTGCAGTTGTACAGGTGAGGCCACACCTTGAATATTGTGTGCAGTTTTGGTCTCCTAATCTGAGGAAGGACATTCTTGATATTGAGGGAATGCAGAGAAGGTTCACCAGACTGATCCCCGGGATGGCAGGACTGACATATGAAGAAAGACTGGATCGACTAGGCTTATACTCACTAGAATTTAGAAGAATGAGAGGGGATCTCAGAAACATATAAAATTCTGTCGGGATTGGACAGGTTAGATGCAGGTAGAATGTTCCCGATGTTGGGGAAGTCCAGAACCAGGGGTCACAGTCTAAGGATAAGGGGTAAGCCATTTAGGATCGAGATGAGGAGAAACTTCTTCACTCAGAGAATTGTGAACCTGTGGAATTCTCTACCACAGAAAGTTGTTGAGGCCAGTTCATTAGATATATTCAAAAGGGAGTTAGATGTGGCTCTTACGGCTAAAGGGATCAAGAGGTATGGAGAGAAAGCAGCAATGGGGTACTAAAGTTGCATGATCAGCCATGATCATATTGAATGGTGGTGCAGGCTCAAAGGGCCGAATGGCCTACTCCTCTGCATCTATTTTCTATGTTTCTAAGCTATGTCTCCACACAATGAATGAGACCCAAAGCACAATGATAAAAGCTACATATCCAAAATATAAGCTGTCGTTTCTCTTCACAGATGCTGATTGACTTGCTGTGATTTTCCAATAGTTGGTATTTTTATTTCATATCAATTTCTTTTCTCCAGGAAAAAAATCTCCGTGAAAGATACGCTCACATCTTTAAGAATTTGCTGCTATCATGCAGTGTTTATTCAATGATAATCCAGTTCATATTTACAGATAGAAGAAAATTACTGCAATTGGCTAATATAGCTCTGGTCTCTCCATTAAAGACAAACTGATTTAAAATGACTACAGGTTGGAATTTTAATCCTTTTGGAGCCGATAGATGATGGCCTCAAGAAATACAGCCAACGCAATTAGTACCTTAGGTAGGAGTCTGTGGAGTTGAATCCTTGTTCGACAGAAGGCCACAAACATTGCTAAAATAGCCAAAATCAACATGAGTTTTAGGTCCTGCATGCCCCATGAGATGGTGAAATCAGGATCTGCGCAGACCTAATAAAAACTACAAACGGATACCTTTCAATCAGTGCACATAAAACTGATGTGCCAGTTGAGGATTGTACCACGCACTGCCCCAGAATGGAAGCATAGATAATCAAAGGTTCACACATGAAGAACAGATGAGGTACCAAAGGGTAACCCAGCAAGAGTTGTGCATTTAGAGGCGGGGGGTTGGGGCGGTGGTGGAGAACAACTTCGTAATGTACACACAGGAGATTGGAGATATTAAGTGTACAGGGAGGACCATTCCAGCATTTCAATGCCAAAAAAAAAAATCACCGGTCTTTGAATCTCACTTTTCTGTGCAAGGCCCAGGCACGGATTGAGCCGAGAGGAGAATGGGGGGAGGTCATACAATTCAACTAGATAATAAAATGGAAAAGAATGCATTTTAACTTCATTAACCAAGAACTTAACTTAAGCAATACCAACAGACCAGTTTTGTAAAAAGTATTTTGGTAAAATATATTCACCGATACAAATCATAAGAACTATTGATAAGTGTCAGAAAATAACATTTACTGCCAATCAAACCACTGCATGTTCATAACCTCCCTTATCCGGAACCCTCGGGACCTGGCCTATTCTGGATACGGGATTTTTCCAGATGAGGGGTGGTCACGTTAAATTGGATGGGAATAGGTACTAAGCAAGGGGATATCAGGACTGGGGGCTTGGGGCTGGGAGTGCAGCAGAAGATCATGGGTGGATCGCGGGGTTAGGTCAGCGATTGTGGGAGTCAGAGGCGAGGAAGGACTTCAATTTGTTCATGTCGGAGTTCTGTGCATGTGTCATCTGGTGGCCAGTGGATCTGGACAAGGGATGGTTCTCGATAAGGGAGTTCTGGATAAGGGAGGTTCAACCGCTGCAGACCTATTTTAATTTGTATTTATTGAACACAATATAAAATTTGTTCACTTCAAGAGAATTTGACTGCCAACAGCCTAAATTGCAAGTTTAAAGAGATATAACTTTATATATGTGCCTGGAAAACCTTCAGGTCAGTTTTTGAGTTTTGTCTCAGACGAGGCCATCATTTAGAAATGTAGATTTTTTTTAAATTTATGTTTGTTAAGGATGGTCAGTGCTCAAGATTGGAGCAGCCCTTACACCCTGAAGATCCACTGATTGTACCCAGCATTACCACACCAGTTGATCCAGATGTGGAGTCCCCCTGCCCCAACACCACATCTACTGCAGCAGTGGATATTTTTCCATTTCTCACACCAACGACTTCGGACCATTGTGTTCATGCCGGCCAACAAGAGGCTATCCAGCCTAATCCCACTTTCCAGCTCGAGATCCGTAACCCTGCAGGTTACGGCACTTCAAGTGCCCATCCAAATGCTTTTTAAATGTGTTGAGTGTCAATGAGGTCTCCCCTCAACCTCCTCAATTCCCAGGAAAACAAACCCAGCTTATCCAATCTGTCCTCATAGCTACAATTCTCCACTCCCAGCAACATCCTCATAAATCTCCTTTGTACCGTTTCCAGTGCAAATCACATTCTTCCTGTAATGCGGTGACCAGAACACCAGTATTTTACAGTTCAAGCATAACCCCCTGCTCTTGTATTCTATGCCTCGGCTAATAAAGGCAAGCATTCCGTATGCCTTCTTAACGACCTTATTTACCTAGCCTGTTACTTTCCAGGATCTGTGGATATGCACTCCCAGGTCCCTTTTTGTTCCTCTACACTTCTCAGCATCCCACCATTTAATGTGTATTCCCTTTCCCTGTTAGCCATCCCCAAATGCATTACCTCACATTTCTCTGGATTAAATTCCATTTACCACTGTTCTGCCCACCTGACCAGTTGATTGATATCTTCCTGCAGTCCGCAGCTTTCTTCATTATCAACCACACAGCCAATTTTAGTAACATCTACAAACTTCTTAATCATACCCTCTATATTCAAGTCTAGATCATTGATGTATATCAGAAAAGGCAAGGGGCCTAGTACTGAACCCTGCGGAACCCCACTGGAACATCCTTCCAGTCACAAAAACACCCATCAACCATTACCCTTTGCTTCCTGCCTCTGAGCCAATTTTGGATCCAACTTGCTACTTAAATAACAGAAAATGCTGAAAATACTAAGGTCAGGCAGCATCGATGGAGTGAGAAACAGAGTTAACATTTCAGGTTGATGATCTTTCATCAGAACTGCAAAAGGTTAGGGATGTAACAGGTTTTAAGCAAGCAGAGGCAGGGAAAGGGAGAGGAAAGAAAAGAACAAAAGGGAAGATCTGTGATAGGGTGGAAGGCAGGAGAGATTAAATGACAAAAGGGGCAGAAGAAGATGGTAATGGGACAAGTACAGAAACAAAAGATAGGTCCAGAGGTGTAAATGGGAATACGAGAATCCTCAGCAACTGCTGTCCAAAAAAATCGGGGCAGAGGTTATGGTCTGAAATTGTTGAACTCAAGAGAAGGTTATAAAGTGCCTTATACATCACTGGTATACTTTCAACTTTTTGATAGATAAAAGCTCACGGCAGAATGTGTTTAATGGGATATAGCTATAAATAAATATTTTACAACTTTGAAATGATTAATATAGTTGACAGGTATCGGATTGTTTTAGTGCACAACCTAAAGTTGATTTTACAGTGCAATTAGTGCCAATCCAATGTGTGACAGTGCAAGTGGTCAGCAAATTGATCAAACTCAAATGAAACACTTAGTAACGAGTTTTTTAAAAAACACTTGCGTAGCAAGTCTCCAAATAAACGTGCCTAGAATATACCAACTGCTAATGTTATACACACCCACTCAGGACAACATCACTAGGCCTATCGTGTGTATCTGTATCTTCCTCAGCTTCAAATATTGATCAAATTTCAGAGGAAATGGTCTTTCCCTATTTGTTCTATTAAAGCCCGTCACACACACACACAAGCATACAGGGTTTTGTGCTCAAGACTGTTAAGGGGCTGGCATTAGAGTGCACGATTCACAGAAGGTCCACGACCAGTGCCGCAAAACTATTGTGAAAGTGAATAGAATGTTAGGATACATTGCCAAAACAATTAAATATGAAACAAGAAACAGCATTCTATCTTTGTAGAAGGCCTTAATCAGGCCACATCTAGAATACTGTGCCCAGTTTTGGTACCCTCACATGGTGAGGCATATTGAGGTTCTGGAAAAGGTTCACAGGAGGACTACTGGATTGATACCCAATTCATGGCCCTTTAATTACCAAGACAGGCTCAGTGAGCTGGGCATCTTATTTTGGAAAATTGTAGACTTTGCAGAGATATAATTGAGGTCCTTAAAATAATGAAGGACTAAACTCAGTCCAAGTGGATAGACTGTTTGAGATGGTTAGTTAGGGAATGACTAAAGGATACCGATATAATTTACAAAAGCATAGAACTAGGTTTGAAGCAATGCTTCATTTTGCAGAGTCGTCAACCTGTCAAATAAGCTGCCATCATGTGCTGCACTGAGTGCAGATTTCCTGCGAGCATTCAAAAAGGGAGCTGGACAAGTTTCTCCAAGATGCAAATGGAAGATGGGTGGATTATTTGGGCGTAGTGTCACCCAATCATTGTGATATCCTGGAATTTGCTTCAGCAATTTTAGGGGTCAGAGAATAATTCTGTGTTTTCTAAATTGATCCATGGTTTTATTTCTCTTTCTGTGTCCCTAGAGATTATACGACTGCGTTGGGGAGAAGAGGAATGGTGTGTGGAAATTGTAGCATGCTGGAACAGAACAGGCTCAGTAAACCAACTGCTCCTTTTCAGTCCATTATATGTTTGAATGTTCCCAACCATTTCTTCAAAAATTCTATTACTTTTGTCAAATACAACCTGCTTTTAACAAATGCATGCTAGCATTTCCTTGATTAACCAATGCATTTCCAAATACAGATACCCACTAAATTTTATCTATAATGATGGATTCTAAGAGTTTGGCCACAACGGATATTGGACTAACTGGTCTATAATTATCGTTTATCGTTCTCTCCTCCTTGAACAAAGGTGGTAACAATGGCTACTCTCCAGTCCCCATCAAAATTTACATATTTGAGAATTGTGGCTAGAGCCTCTATTCCCTCTCTCGACTTCTTGTAAAAGCCTAGGATGCAACCTAGGATCAGATATTGAGTTCTTCTGTTTATTTTTTCTATAGCTATCTCTAATAATTGTTCGACATCCTCCTCTAGTTCCATTATCATTTGCAAAAGCTGATGGAAATATTTAATATCTTCATCCTTCAAAATGAGACATCCTCCTTTACTCTCAAGCAGTTCTACCATTTCCAATTATTCTTTTAATTTTTATATGCTTATAAAAGTGTCACCTACTTGGCTGTGCATTATATTAGTCATAGTTTAATTGAAGTTCTAGGATTTGTTTTCCAGTGGTGTTCAAGCTAACCGTTGACAGTCAAGTAGTGTTCTGTGATCACGACACCCCAGTGTCAGGAAAGCTACCAATTTAGTGTCAAATTATGGGTAATTTTTCATGGTATCGGCCTTTTGGCTAAGATCATGCGTAACTGACCTGACAGGGGAGTAACCATGACCCCAACGTGGTTCTCCCTGGATCAGGAAGGTGGTTCTCCAATGCTTTTTGGAAATAGGAGGTGTGTGGGGTTGCTGACCCATCCACCTCCATGGCACGAACCTGGTATTGCAGTACTTCCAGGAACGGTGCTTGGGCTCTAGGCCTTTTGGCTAAGAGCATTAGCGCAGGGTGATCCTTGATGTGTGCAAGGTGACCTCTGGCGTTTGTGATCTGACAAAGAATTGGAAAGATTGGCTACGAATAAAAAAAAATAAAAAAATAAAAAATAAAAAAATAAAAATTAACAACTTCCGCTTCTCGGCCTTTTGGCTAAGATCATGCGTAACTGACCTGACAGAGGAGTAACCATGACCAGAAAGTGGTTCTCCCTGGATCAGGATGGTGGTTCTCCTATGCTTTTTGGAAATAGGTGGTGGGTGGGGGGCACACATCCACCTCCATGGCACGAACCTGGTATTGCAGTACTTCCAGGAATGATGCAGTGGCTCTAGGCCTTTTGGCTAAGAGCATTGGCGCAGAGTGATCCTTGATGTGTGCAAGGTGACCTCTGGCGTTTGTAATCTGACAAGATGATCTGACAAAGAATTGGTAAGATTGGCAACGAATAAATAAAAACAATTAAAAAAATTAACAACTTCCTGCTCTACACAGACATCAGTAGTGCAGTTCTAATCAACGGGTGGGAAACTCAAAGCTTTCCAATCCGATCTGGAGTCAGGCAAGGCTGTCCTCTCTCGTCTGTCTTGTTTGTCTGTTGTATCGAGCCCTTTGCCGAGTCCATCAGGAAGGATGCGGGCATTAGAGGGGTGACGATCCCAGGCAGCGGAGGCGCTCAGGTCAAGACCTCCCTGTACATGGACGACGTCGCCGTCTTTTGCTCGGATCTCTGCGACCAGTTTGAACTGGCCTCGGGAGCAAAGGTCAATCGCACCAAGAGCGAGGCCACGCTCTTTGGTCACTGGACCGACCGAGCCTCCATTCCCTTCAGCGTCAAGCCAGATTTCCTGAAGGTGCTGGGAATATGGTTCGGAACGGACGGGGCGTGCGCCAAAAACTGGGACGAGCGTATTGCCAAGGTCAAACAGAAACTGGCATTTTGGGAGCAGCGCTCCCTTTCCATCACAGGCAAGAACCTGGTCATCAGGAGTGAGGTGCTCTCGGTGTTGTTGTACGTGGCGCAGGTCTGGCCCATCTCTCGCTCCTGTGCGGCGGCAGTCACCCGAGCCGTCTTCCACTTTGTCTGGAGGTCCAAAATGGACTGTGTCCGCAGAGACACAATGTACAAATCTCTGGACAGTGGAGGAAAGGACGTTCCGAACGTGGCCCTCATCCTGATGGCCACCTTTGTGTGCGGCTGCATCAAGCTATGCACAGCCCCCCAGTACGCAAACACCAAGTGTCACTACGTGCTGAGGTTCTACCTGTCCCCATTGTTGAGAAGGATGGGTCTAGCCATGCTGCCGCGAAACGCCCCCACCAGTTGGACCATGCCTGTCCACCTGTCCTTCATGGAAAAGTTTTTCAAAAGAAACCCCTTTGACCACAAGGCCATCAAACAGTGGTCAGCACGTAAGGTCCTGGACGTCCTACGAAAGAAGGAGACGGTGGACCCTGTCGGGTGGTTCCCTGAGTGGACTGTCGAACTTGTTTGGCAGAACGTCTCATCGCCAGAGCTTACACACAAGCACCAAGACGTAGCTTGGTTGGCGGTGAGGAGGGCCCTACCCGTCAGAGTGTTCATGCACAGCCGACGCCTCAGCAGCACGGCACGGTGCCCCCGGACCGGCTGCGGGCGGACGAGACTGTCACCCATCTCCTTCTGGATTGCGCCTTTGCAACGCAGGTCTGGAAAGAGATGCAGTGGTTGCTGTCGAGGTTCATCCCAAGCAGCTCCGTAACACAGGACTCTGTGCTCTACGGGCTATTCCCAGGGACACACACTGAGACAGACATCACCTGCTGCTGGAGGGCCATCAACTCGGTCAAAGACGCTCTTTGGTCTTGCCGAAATTTGCTGGTTTTCCAGAACAAGATGACCACGTCCGCATGTTGCAGACTGGCGCAATCCAAGATCCAGGAATACGTGCTGAGGGACGCACTGAAAATTGGTGCAGTCGCCGCAAAGGCACGGTGGGGAAGGGCCACAGTCTAAAGCCCTTCTGCCACGGAAAACCCGGGGGCAGGAATCAGCACAAACCTCCCTCGGGCTGTATTTCTAATTTACTCTTTGTGTACATAGAGCACCAAATCTGTAAACACCAATGTCGTGCCGTGTACAATGCAAGGTGTGTTACGAAATGCATGTTTGAAAAGAAAAAATGTAAATGTACCGTCACCCATTCCGGGCACTGTATTGTAACACATGAAATGTAATTTGTGTGAATGTACCACAATGTATCCCGTTTATTATACCGAATCGCACTTGAACTGAAAAACAAGAAATGTAACGAACGAAACTGCCGTCAGCACCCAGATGTATTGTATGGGATTGCTGACCGCAGCGAAATGTACTGAAATGCCACTGATTGTGCTGTACAGATTTTTTTTATGAATAAAGTATATTTTGAAATTTTAAAAAAATTAACAACTTCTCGGCCTTTTGGCTAAGATCAAGTGTAGTATCTGTTCTTATCAGTTTAATATCCCCTATGGGGACATGATATTGAATTGATTTTTGGACAGGGAGCTGGATCAGGGGCATGCCCCGTCCACTCCATGCACCGACCTGGTATTGCAATATTTCCAGGAACGGTGCAACTTCGCCTCTCGGCCTTTTGGCCTAAGATCAAATAAATTGGCGCAAAGTGATCTTTGGCGTTAGAGTTGATCTGGAAAGAAATTGGATTAAAAAAAAAATTTACAACTTCCAGACCATCGGGTATTTGAATTAAAACCCATAAAAAGTAAACGGAAGCCTTTCTTCCCAATCTGAGTTGGTTTTGAACTCAAGCACCACCAAGGTGAAAAAGCAGCATTTATTTTTCAATTGTTTTCCCTTCAGCTTCCTTCCACTCAAAGGCAACAACTTATGTTGGGGTACGGTCCCACTTTTGCCAGCAGCCAGGTACTTTGAGCAAATCCCCATTCTTCATGTTTGAACTTAAAACAGAGTGCTGGCAAGCTATTCAACCATTGGGAGCATCACAGGCCAACTCAATTACCATATCCACAAAGATTCTTTTTCCATCAAAGGTTTCCATCGCCACCTCAGGTTAATTGAAACCACTTAACACCAGCTAAGATAAAAAGAAAAGCAGTCATGTACTGTCTCATTGTGTCTTCTGGACATTCCAAAGGCCTTCATAACTAATGAATTGCTTCTGAAGGACCATAACGTTTAAGTAGGCAAATGTGCTGGCCAATTTGCACACAGCACAGTCCCATAAACAACAAATGAGCCGGATGAATAGTTCATCTGTTTTTGGTAGTGTTGGTTTTGAGGGAAATGCTAGCCAGTATACCAGAATGCTCCGCTTCGAATAGCACCATAGGATCTTCTACCATCACCTGAATAAGCAAACAGGACTTCAGTTTAATTTCTTATCTGAAAGACACCACATGTAATGATTATGTGTATGGTACTGAAGTGTCAGCCTGCACCATGGGCTCAAGTCCTATAATCTTCTGGCTCAGACAAGTGCTATCAACCAAGACAATTTGACACTTTGCTCCATTTACATCCAACCTGTCAGTAGTGCTGTAAAAGTTAATTAAGTCATGCTACTGCCTCGAGAGGTGCCAAGAACCATCTGAATAGGGTAAATCCCTGACACTTCCAGAGGCAGCAATATGAAGCTTAAGATGGTAATATTAAAAGCTGTTTCCCTTCATGTAAGCTGCTTTTTTCATGCTACTCCAGTCAAAATGAATACTGCCTAATGTGATAAACATATTAGGTTAAGAGATTCCGTCAAATATATTATTTAATTTGAAGATATCTGAAGGAACCAAATCTCTCAACCCACAATTGCTTTAACAAGTGCAGAGAATTTGCAGTTTATTTACTTATCTTCTGAGCAGATAACCATTAGGTGCAATTAATTTGCCCTTCATATCTTTTATAGCATTAAACTCCTTACTTCCCATTCACATTTTGAATCAATGCTATTGAATGGTGTACTGTATGGCATTCTAATTGAGTAAAATTAACTGGAGCAGAATTTACACAGAATAATTCATAACTTTTACTAGGAAAACAGAAGTACTGGAAGCTCAGGAAGCTAACAAAAGGAGCAAATATTTTACAGTTCTGATTTCAGGACAAATACTAGTTCAACCTCCTGGCACCACGTTCCCTTCTTTTACATTCCCACTCAGCAGAATTTTCGATCAGACGCAGAGTTGAAGCAGCGCTGTTGTCCAACACGGAGGCAATAAGACAGGACATTGCTTTTGTACCTTGCAGAGCGGCCAATAGATGAACAGCATTCAAGCTGTCGGCTGCATTTTCATAATATAAAAATTTCTTAAAGAAGCATGGTGATCAGACGAAAGTAGTAAGGAACTAGCAGTTAACCTATCTCCATCGTCAGCCAGCCATGGCTCAGTGGTAGCACTCTCAACTCTGTGCCAGAAGGTTGTGGGTCCAAGACCCACTCCAGAGATTTGAATGCATAATCTAGGCTGGTACTCCAGAGTTCAGTATTGAGGGAGTGTTGCACTGTCAGAGGTGATTTCTTTCGGATCAGATGTCTTCCCTCTAAGGTGGATGCAAGAAATCTTACAGCACTTGTCAGAGGAAGAGCAGGGGAGTTCTCCCCAGTGTCCTGGTCAAAAGTTATCCTTCAACGAACATCACAAATTGATGATCTGGTCATTACCTCATTGCTATTTGGGAAACCTGCTGTGCGCAAATTGGCTGCCGCATTTTCTACAGTACAACAATGACTACATTTCAGAAGTGCTTCATTGGCTATAAAGCGCTTTGGGACATCTGAAGGCCATGAAAGGCCCTATATAAATGCAAGCTCTTTCTTCAAATGGAGTAAGTAAAAATCACCAGGATTTTACTTCCTAGACTCAACTATTCCAATGCTCTCTTAGCTGGCCACACACCCCCCCCACCCCGCACCCTCCGTAAACTTGAGCTCAGCCAAAACTCTGTTGCACATATCCTAACTCGCAACAAGTCCCATTCACTTCACCTGTACACACTGGCCTACATTGGCTCCCAGACAATGCTTCGATTTTAAAATTCTCAACCTTGTTATCAAATCCCTCCGTGGCCTCGTCCCTCCCTATCTCTAACCTCCACCAACCCTACAATCCTTTGAGATCTCTGCGTTCCTTCAATTCTGACTTCTTGCGCAATCGCAATTTTCTTCGCTCCACTATTGGCAACTACGCCTCCAGCTGCCTAGGCCCCAAGCTCTGGCATTCCCTCCCTAAACCTCTCCATTTCTCTATCCTTCTTAAAACCTACCTTTTTGACAAAGCTTTTGGTCACCCATTCGAATATCTCATGTAGCTCAGTGTCAAATTCCTGTGAAGTGTCTTGGGACGTTTTACTGTGTTAAAGGCGCTATATAAATACCAAGTGGGATCTGAGACAGTAAACTTGATAAGAGTTCACAGGAGGGATGTTAGTCACAATCAACGTTCCTGATAAACTGCGCAGCGGTCTGGAGGTCCCACGCAGGCTGCTCACTGGCTTTTCAATGAGAATAACCGCACGTGTGCAAAAGTTTGAATGGGCCGCGCAGCCAATTAAAGGGCCCAAGCACGAACAAAAATTAGTGATCATTCGTCATAATGAACATCCAATACTCAAAAATCCACAATAAATCTGAAATGGTGTTTAGAAACATAGAAAATAGTTGCAGGAGCAGGCCATTCGGCCCTCGGAGCCTGCACTACCATCCATTATGATGGCTGATCATGCATTTCAGTACCCCATTCCTGCTTTCTCTCCATAACCCTTGATCCCTTTTGAATATATCTAACGAACTGGCCTCAATAACTTTCTGTGGTAGAGAATTCCACATGCTCACAATTCTCTGTGTGAAGAAATTTCTCCTCATCTCAGTCCTAAATGGCTTACCCCTTATCCTTAGACTGTGACTCCTGGTTCTGGATTTTCCCAACTTCAGGAATATTCTTCCTGCATCTAACCTCTCCAGTCCCATCAGAATTTTATATGGTTCTATGAGATCCCCTCTCATTCTTCTAAATTCTATTGAATATAAGCCGAGTCAATTCAGTCTTTCTTCACGTCAGTCCTGCCATCCTGAGCATCAGTCTGGTGAACCTTCGCTGCACTTCCTCAATAACAAGAATGTCCTTCCTCAGATTAAGAGACCAAAACTGTATACAATATTCAAGGTGGCGTTACCAAGGCCCTGTACAACTGCATTAAGACCTCCCACTGCTTGTATACTCGAAGGCTCGAATGGCCTACTCCTGCACCTATTTTCTACGTTTCTATACTCAAATCCTCTCGCTATGAAGACCAACATGCCATTTGCTTTCTTCACTGCCTGTTGTACCAGTATGCCAACTTTCAATGACTGATGTACCATGACACTCAGGTCTCGTTGCACCTCCCCTTTTCCTAATCGGTCACCATTCAGATAATCTGCCTTCCTGTTTTTACCACTAAAGTGGATAACCTCACATTTATCTAAATTATACTGCATCTGCCATGTATTTTCCCATTCACCTAACCTGTCCAAGTCACCCTGCAGCCTCTTAGCATCCTCCTCACAGCTCACACTGTCACCCAGCTTAGTGTCATCTGCAAACTTGGAGATATTACATTCAATTCCTTCGTCTAAAGCATTCATGTATATTGTAAATAGCTGGGGTTCCAGCACTGAACCTTGTGGTACCCCACTAGCCTGCCATTCTGAAAAGGACCCGTTTATTCCTACTCTTTGCTTCCTGTCTGCCAACCAGTGCTCTCTCCATGCAAGTATATTACCCCCAATATCATGTACTAAAGTAATTTTGCACACTAATCTCTTGTGTGGGACCTTGTCAAAAGCCTTTTGAAAGTCTAAATTCAACACATCCACTGGCTCTCCCTTGTCCACTCTACTAGTTACATCCTCAAAAAATTCTAGAAGATTTGTCAAGCATGATTTCCCCTTCATAAATCCATGCTGACTTGGACCGATCCGGTCACTGCTTTCCAAATGCGCTGCTATTACATCTTTAATAATTGGTTCCAACATTTTCCCCTCCACCGATGTCAGGCTGACCGGTCTATAATTCCCTGTTTTCTCTCTCCCTCCTTTTTTTAAAAAGTGGGCTTACATTAGCTACCCTCCAGTCCATAACTGCATAACAATTGTAACCCACTTTAATCAGGTGTGTTTAAGACCACTAAAAAAGCAATATGACCAAAGGATCACTGATCTGCAATATGATTATTGCCTCTTAAAATAAGAACTTCATTTTTTGCTCAAAATCATTGAAGAAAGTGAGAGATGACTAAAAAATAATTACCTATTTTTTGAGGGGGCAAGATTCTTGAAAATGTGACCAAAATATTTCACAAACACTGTAACTTTGTTAAATAATAGCTCTATATAATTACTGGGTGGTGATATCCCAATCTTACAAGTTGCAGTTTCAAATAAAGTTCTGTCACAGTAACTCAGACTGAAGCATTTTATTAAGATAGTGCCTCACGCAGGGTATGATTCCATGTTGCTCAAATGGACAATGTTCAGGTACGAGCCTGGATAGAAAGTGCAGATCCTTGTGGCACCCCACTAGTTACAGCCAGCCAACCCAAAAATGACCCATTTATTCCTATTCTGTTTTCTGTCCGTTAACCAATCCTCAATCCATGCTCACATATTACCCCCAATTCCATGAGTCCTAGTTTTGTTTAATAACCTCTTGTGTGGCACCTTATCAAATGCCTTCTGGAAATCCAACTACACCACATCCACTGGTTCCCCCTTATCTATTCTACTAGATTTGTCAAACATGATTTACCTTTCATAAATTTGTTTCTGCATTACAAATGGCGTACATCCACAGCAAGAGCAACCAAGTCAAAAATAACTGCTTCTGTACAAAAAGTCATGGTGTAAAGAACTAGCATTTTATACAGCGTCTTTCAGGGCCTCAAGAGATCCAAAAGCTTTTCACAGCCAGTGAAGTACTTCTGAAGCGTAGTCACTGTTGTACTGCAGGAAAAAAGAATCTCTTTACAGTAATCTGTTTGATAACAGTAGTGTACAACAAACAATATTATAAAACCTTCCAGAGCATGCCTGTGTACTGTAGGCACAAAAGGCAGAACTGAAAACAAATCCACTTATTAACTGGTTACAAGGGCAAATGATAATGGTGCAGCAGTATTCATTTCCAACAAATTATGTGGACAACAAATGTAGAGCTCAAAATCTACGAGTACAGAAACTGTACAGGTTAACTTTTCAGTTCCTCAACAGATGCTGACGGACTTGATCTGTATTTCCAGCATCCCATTTTTGTTTCAGATTTCCAGCATCTGCAGTATTTTACTTTGTATCCTTGCTGTTCTGTAGCAGCTTTCAAACTGATTGGTCCCTTCTGATCTCCATGTAACTCCACCCCAGCAAAATTAGCTGAATTTCATCAAGGGAGGTAAATGAATGGTAAAATCAGGTCTGTTGACTAACCTTCACACTGTTCAGATAATGAGATATGCAGTGAAAAATGTCAAGACAATATATTTTTCTGAAGAAATTCATTGAGTTTGAAGATTGTGGGTTCACGTCCTACTCCAGAGACTTGAGCAAAAATCTAGACTGACACTCCAGTGCCACACATCTTTCGGATGAGACAGTAAACCAAGGCTCTGTCTACTCATGCAGGTGGACAGAATTGATCCCACAGCACTATTTGGAGTGCCAGCTGGGGAGTTCCAGCCAATACTTATCCCTCAACTAACTAGCATCACTAAAGCAGAATATTGGGTCGTTTATCACATTGCTGTTTGTGGGAGCTTGCTGTGCGCAAATTGGCTGCCACATTTCCTACATTACAAAAGTACTTCATTGGCTGTGAAGTACTGAGACATCCTGAAAAGCGTTCTATAAATGCATGTTCAAAATATTTGCACATTATTGCTGTGAAGAGCTCCAGGGACAGATGGAAGTAACATTTTTTTTTAAACATAGGCACATCCAGACTCTCACTGAATGACCATGTCTCCTTCCACAAACACTGAACTAGCGTCTTCTTCCAACAATGTATTAATTCACACCTTTGTATAAAAATAAGACTTGGCAGAATTCCAACTAAAAGATTTTTAAATGGACATTTCTCAATCAAAATAGATTGAAATTTCAACTCATCAGCCTCTGAACTTTTCCTTGTTACTCCACTGATTGAAAGCACAGTTTGCTTTTCAGATTCAAGTAAGGCCTGAAAATTACTGAAGAAGCTATTGACTAAAATACCAATGGAAACATCTCCCAACTCAGACTTATTGGGATAACTGTAACCTAATGATATCAAACACAACTCAGAAATGTTACAAAATCCAAGGCAACAACTTCAATCAGCAGCACAGCCCAATCACTCACCACTGTAGAGGGAGCATCGCCCCTCCCATTCATTGTGAAGGTTGCTGGAGACGGACAGTGCATAGAAAAAAAATACAACACGCTGACCTCCTGTGGTAACGCTCAATGAAATGTTTAAATGCCCATCTTCCTGTAATTGTCTTTGCTCATCTCCCAGTAATTGTTTCCATTTTCTTGCTTTGTTCTCTCCCTACTGACCGGTCATCACCTCCCATCTTTATTCAATTTAGTAATGCATCTCTCTGCTTCTGTGTTATTTCTCTTACATGTGTGTCACACTCCATATAGATTCAAAAGGTGGATCATTTTGTCGACAAGAATAAATGCCCTTACTGTTACAGAAGGTTATAATCTTACTTCTCTTTTTTCTTGTGTGTTTAGAGGTTATTTTAAAAGCAAAACATCCTATTAGAATGGGTCCTCTCAATGCCAACATAGGTTAGTTTAGATATCAAGCATAACAGCAAGAGTATTACATCAAAGACTGAAATATAACTAGGCTTTCCTCCTCTCTGGTCCCAGCTGCTCAATCTCCCTGAAATCGGCTATTATGCAAGTCAGGGGCCTTCAACAGGCACTGATGGCATCATATTGGTGCAAGACCACATTGATTGTGCAAGACGAAACTCTAGTAAATATGCACTGAGGGAGCCATTATGTGAATGAGACTCAGGACATGTCACAGTAACATGATGAAAATACGTTCTAAGATTTTGCAGATGTGTAGGCCATTATCCTCCCAAAAGTTCAAGCATACAGGCTGCTTAAATAGTTTAGAAGTTTAGATCATAATCTTAAGCCCCATTTCCTATGCTTACCTATGAAAAGGGTGACAAGCAAAAAGACTGCCTAGGTCATTAGTGCCTACCCATTCACTGGACAATGTAACCCAATATGCCCCGAACACTAACGATTGGGTGTGGCGAAGAGAAAAAAAGATGCTCACCATTAATTTCAAGGAAAATCAGGAAGTTTCTCACTGACTCTTTAAGGCAATCAAGTAAGTTCCAAGAAACAATGGTTAGCCACAATACATCTTCAGGTAAACCTATTAATCTGCATACTCCCGAAAAGCTACAATCTCCTCCTCATGCAATAATTTGTCAAGTCCCTTGACGAGGACCGGAAGGTATCCATACTTATCACATCCTTTAGTAGCCTATTCCAGATTCTAACTACATATTTTTACATCCGCACCTTGTAATTCTTTATATTTTGATATCTTATTCAACCTCACTACATCCAATATTGTCATAATAAACCTAATTAATATTTCCCCATTTTTACAGTAAATACATTTTAAATCTCTGAGCCTATCCTCTTAACTAAGGGTTCATCCAAGTTGCCCTCCTCAGCACGCACTCGAGCCGCAATATACATATCTCCAGCAATGAAGACAATAAGTGAAGACATACCAAAGCATTTAATAACCCAAGTATAATGTTATTGGTTTTAGAGGCTAACTTGCTAGAAAGGCTTTTCCTAAAGCTATTCAAATTGATTGAACATTTAGTGACTGGTAATTGGCATCCCCTCCCCCAAGTTCCTTTTCGTTCTTTTATTGGGCACCCTGCATGGACTAGATAGGCGATGAGTTGTCTGATCCCATGTGGAGAACACAGCAAGTCTTCATATTAAATTATATCTGCCATTTACAAGCCCGCTTAGTTTACCTAAATCAGCTTTCAACCTATTTATATCCTCCTTACTGCCAACCCTAGTAAACATTTTTATCTAATCTGCAAATTGAGTATTTGTTTATGCCCTTCTCAAAATAGTTAACAGAAGTATAGACAGTAAAAAAATGTAGCAGAGCCATGATAAGCACCTCATCATATCTCAAAATACTTTGCAGACAAGGTAGTATTTTGAAATGCAGTGATTGTTATGCAGGTTATGTTGAGTTTCCACTAACTCGTGTACTCTAAGTTTTCTGTTTTCTTTCACATAATACTTTCCAATATCTTCCCACGACAGAAATTAAGCTCACAACCTAAAATTTCCACAGTCCAATTTTAAAAAACACTAACTAGACGATGAGCTATCTGCTAATCATCAGGAACCATCCTTGGCTGTAAAGAGCTGAATACCAACCAGCACCTCACACATGATCTTCCACTCTGGAATAAACTGAATTGGGTCCTGCAACACTATCAACCTTACATCCATTAACTGTAATGCCAATACATCAATGTCTGATGTTACTACCTGTATTAGTTTCAGCAACTACCCTGTAAATCTATGATTGATCCATTGCCTCTGGAAGTGAAAACAAATACAAAATACCAGTTTAATTCATTAACTAGTTTCTTACTTTTATTTCTAATTTGTCTTTGGATTGCTTGTTGTCTCCGGACAACTAAAAATGTGTCACCATTATTCCTATCTTCCACTGTCCTCTTATCCAATCCTTGCTTATACTATTTAAGCAACTTTAACTGCTTTTTATAATGATCTCTATTTTCTTTAGAAATGCAAATGAAAATTTTACAAATTAAATATGGAACAAGAGGACATTGTGTGTCCTAAAACTAATTTGAAAGAAAAGTCACTTATTATTTTGATAGTACAGAAGTTTTAAATACCCTGTAGGTCAGAATGCAAAGTGTTAATGCTCACGCATTTGAGTTTTAAGCTGCAGAATCCAACCAGTAATGGATAAAAATTTACCTTCCGCAGTATAAACCACTGCTTTTTCAACAAGTAAATTGGACATGCTGTACATTGGACAGTTTGTCATCAGTCTGCATTAATTGAGTCACGAGGTTCGGTCGGTTTGTAGGATATTGCTGTTGCACAAACTCACTGCCATGTGCGCCTACATAAGCCACTGCAATTGAAAGTAACTCACTGTTTGTGAAGCACTTCATTACATTTGAAAGATGTGATATAAATGCAATTCTCTCCTTTTGTCTCTCCAATCTCACTATTCCATTAAGCAATAATTTTGAACTCTGCATACAACCTCATGTCTTACACGTTATGTTAAAAGGGATATTTCATCTGCTTTCAAATCTGTGTGTAATGTAATCCAATATTTCACCTCAGATGAAATACCTGTATCTTTCCCTCAGCAAAATAGCTTCCCAGCAAGAAACAATAATTTCAAGAAAATCATAAGCAACAGCATCTAATCTCTTAATCCTAATGGCAGAATATATACATAAAAGAAACCAGCACAATTTCTTTATAGGAATGCCCATTTCCTGCTCTTAACATAAAAAAACCCTAAACTTATGTCTGAAAGGTAATTTTTGGCTTCCCCTAATGTCTGAATGGGCAAACAAATCGACTTAATTACAAAGAAGACTAAAAAAAGTTTAACGTTTAATGCCAAGACCAACTGGGTTAACTGATCTCACAGTAATGATACCTGCCCTCCTATATGGCTCAGAGACGTGGACTATATACAGCAGACACCTCAAAGCGTTGGAGAAGTACCACCAGCACTGTCTCTGCAAGATCCTGCAAATCCACTGGGAGGATAGATGCACCAACGTCAGTGTTCTCGCTCAAGCCAACATCGGAGCACTGACCACAATTGACCAGCTCCATTGGACAGGCCACATCGCCTGCATGCCCGACATGAGACTCCCTAAGCAAATGTTCTACTCGGAACGCCTACGTGGCAAGCGAGCCCCAAGTGCGCAGAGGAAACGCTTCAAGGACATCCTCAAAGCCTCCTTGATAAAGTGTCACATCCCCACCGGCACCTGGGAATCCCTGGCCCAAGTCCGCCCAAAGTGGAGGAAGAGCATCCAGGAGGGTACTGAGCACCTCGAGTCTCGTCGCCGAGAGCATGCAGAAACCAAGAGCAGAAAGCAGAAGGAGCGTGCGGCAAACCAGGCTCTCCACCCACCCTTTCCTTTAACTACTGTCTGCCCCACCTGTTAGAGACTGTAATTCCTGCATTGGACTCTATTGGACTCACTTTGTGTGGAAGCATGTCTTCCTTGATTTCAAGGGACTGCCTATAATGATGATAACTGATCTCAACCAAGATAGTGATGGAAACACAGCAATTGGCCTCAACATCCGAGGGCAAAAGGGACAAAACCAGGAACCCTGCTCCAGATCACTATCCAGTGACCTCTACCAGAAACTCCCAAGTTTATGGGTGAAGGAGACAAAAGGGTCATACATGGCTGTGACACCCTCAGTCTTGGCTTGCATATGAAGAGTGGCCATTTGGGGAAATTAGTGGAAATCGAGCATGAATCACAAACTTCAGGAGAAATGGGGAAAAAGATTACTGGTAAATATTATGAATTGCCAAGTTCTAAAAAACAAATTTGTGGCACACTTTAGTGGCACACAGGGACAAGTTTATGCAAGAATGCCACACCTTTATTCAATCCACTAAATGGAATTGAACCTGTACAGTCCACTGGTGAAACAACTTGATATGGGCCAGTGACAATTTATGTTGAGATCCTTTAACACAGGCTAAATAGCAACTGTTCTGAACAAGTAAATTACGCCTACAAAGTTACCACTAAAGACAGACAGTTCAAACAATAAACATCCAAATCATGTTTAACTGTTAAGTTTTTAATTTCAATATGATTAATCCCAAATTAACAATTCCATGCAAACTAAACCTTTGATTAAAGCCAAAGGTTTGCTGTGATGGTAATGGGGTATTTTAACTTGTAGATAAACTAAGGCTCCTCCCACCTTGGTAATATATCCGACTGATCGAACAGAAAGTTAGAAGTGAACTACTGTTTGAGTTACATATATCCAGTATTTAATGAAGAGAAGCACCATTTCAGAAGTTTGGGGAAATTGGAAGGGTAGTTTGAAAATATAGTTCAGACCCCACAGAGCTAGGTTAAAAATAACATCGACATTGCAAAGTCAGGATGGTTGTGCACACAAATATTCCTTTCCAGGTTAACACATCACACACAAGGACAATGACCTTATGTTCAGCCTTACAGAGAAACAGCAGCGTATATAATTGAAAAATTAAAATTTAGGAGTGAGCGCAAGAAAATGGAGAAGAACTCCAAAGATTATTCTGGAAGAAAAAAATGCAATTGAAAGATTTTAACCCAATGGCAACAGTAGTGTTTATAGTACTCGACTAGAAATCCAGAGATTGTGACTTCAAATCCTGCCATGGCAGGTTGTGAAAATGAGTTCAATAAATCTGGTGATTCATGGACTAGCAGCAGGGTTGTCTTAAGAATCCAGCTGGCTCACTAATGCCATTCCTACCTCAACCTGCCTATAGCAAACCACTCAGTTATAAATAAATCACTTAAAAACAGAATAAGGATAAATATTGGACCGACTTGTGGATGACAACCAAAGTATGTAATCAAAATAAGACTTGGGGAGTTGCAACTCCGCTGATCCTGCAAAGTGCTCATCAACATTTGGGAAATGATGTTCAAGCTGGCACAGCTGCCCTACAGAATAGTCAAGCAACAATCTGATATAGTCGCATTCAGTTATATGCCATCGATATGTCCTGCGCCCCCCCCTCCCCCGGCAGGATAGACTCACCAGAGGAGATACCACAGTGATAGTGTGTTGGGTAGGCAGTGCTGTAATGCATCGGTTCTCATAAAATTGCTGTATGTAGTTATAGACATTTCACTAGTGCTGAGGACCATAAGCAAATCCATGAATGCAAAATTCAAATCAGCAAAACCAATCTCAGTCATGCGCAAGTTTTGAGTGCAAGTCAGGGACCCAAACAAATATGCTTTTCCAGCAGTGTGCATATTTAGTATGGGTTCTGTGCTCATTACAAGCAAATACTTCAATTGTTTTGGGGAAAGGAGCAAGTTTTTGCATACACATGAAAGGAAATTGCGAACCATCCAAAATGTTATACCTATCGAGTCACAGTAAACTTCTCAGAGCACTTATCCATCATTCTGCATGTCAGCTACCAATATCTTTATTTCCACCAATCAACTCCTCAAATAATTTTAATCAAGTCTGTTGCTCCTCCCCTCCTTATACAGATCTTGAATTTGTTTACATCCAATCTCGGTTTTTCTACTTGATCATTGGGTAGTAAGGGGCAATACCATCGCCATAAATTAAGGCCAATGCCCACAGAAGTTTGCTCATAACAGCTCATTGCAGTAGTTACTGAGCCTCACATACGTTTCACTCTCCCATAGAAGGATCCTCAAAAGCATACAAAATAACCCGAAATGCCTGCACAGATTATTGAAAAATACCCCATGTTAAAACACAATACATCTACCAGTGCCCATATGGGGCCAGGGACAGCACGGGCCAGCCCACACTGCGATGTGTGCGCGCACTAGGTCCGTGCAGCAGAGCAGGTCTCCAGTCATCTTGGGTAATCCTTGCCACTGGATCAAGACCTAGCTCTGTCAAGCCTGTGTGGTGGCTGGTGTGCAATGGCCACCACATGTTAAAAAAATCCACGCACAGGCATCTTCCACTCTTCAGGATGTAGTCCGGTACCTGGAATATTAGGTCCTTCATTGAAACACCTGTGAACTCATCCTTTTTTGGCGTGGAAGCAAGTCATCTTCGTTTCGAGGGACTGCCTATTATGATGATGATGAGCTACACTTGCTCAATGCAATATACTTAAAGCATTTCCTCAACCACACTGCTCAATCATATTGATGATCTTGCTTAACTATGCAGATAGATAAGCAGTGGCAGTTTTGGAAGTTACCAACGATATCTTCTATTACACTCTTTGCTGTGGGGTGCATACTCATTATGCAATTACATATTTAGCAGGCGACCTAAAAAAAATAGAGGGGTTTGTAAACTTTGCTCTTCCCCGACTCTCTGCCTAAACTTCTCAGAGCATACAAGGTGCAATATGCTGCAAGTAGAAGGCAAAGTGCTGGATTTATAGGGAAAACTTAATCAGGATTGGTGTGCAAGACACACAATTTCTTAATGTAAAATACAACTTTTAATGATTAATGACTGAGTTCAACTAAACAACTTAAATTCCTGAAAACTGTATGCTGCACCACAAAACAGCTGGGAGCAAATATGATCCTTTACTCTGCCAAATTTTCAATCTCAACCACCTCACTGTAAAGATGCACCAAATAGAAGACACTCATCTCCGGGGTATCCCAACACAACAGCAATGAACTGGAAGAGCCATCGACCATCTCAGCCAGTCAGTGCTTGGAAGGATGAAGAAACAGATGGGAGTCTTAAAAATTGCACATTACACCAACGCACCAAAACCCTACTCTTGTTTTAAAAAAACGTTTCGGACTCAGTTGATACCGAGTTTTAAGTTAAGTGGTTTAAGTTGCATTTTTTGTTAGGCAAGGGTATCAAGGGATATGGAGTATCAACAGCGAGTGACTGGAGTCGAGATACAGATCAGCCATTATCTGATTGAATGGCGGAACAGGCATGAGGGGCCAAGCGTGCTACTCCTGTTCCTAGGTTCCTGGAATCATTACAGTGGGTCACTGCTCACCTGGGCGAGAGAGAAAAACATTCAATGATCTATTCTGTGAAGTATGCAAACATAGGAATTTAGGGGAGATCAGAATTGAGCTTGGCTGTGTTGCCCCTAACATTGAGGAGCCTGCCAACATTCACTGTACAAACTCATTCATGTGCAGTCATTCAATAAAGTGCAGGAGGCTGGCAGCTACGGTGGAACCCTGCTCAATATGTCACCACTTTCAGGTGAGATGAAATGAAAAAAGAGACAGGAAGGGGGCGAAAGTTTATTAAAAAAAATATATTGCCTCAGCATCCAGAAGAAATGGTTTGCAGAGGTTTAAGTCGTTAACTTCTTGCTTAACAACTGCCTACTGTCCCACGTAGCTGTTGAGTAATAAGTTAGCTAGTTCTGTACTAAAGATTTTATATTGAATAAAATGCTATGAATACTTTTTTTCATTAAAATTTAACGTGTAAATTATTGTGAATGAGAAATATGTTACTGCTGGAGAATAGAACACTTTCCATTTCAGAAAGCATCAAACACTCCCAGGTCAGGTATAACAGGTGAGATTGCGGGTAAATCTCACTCTACGCTCTTCAAATTGCACAACTGTAGCATTTTTTCCCAATTTCTCCGTTCCCAAGATTATCAATTTAATGCTGATTCGTTCCAAATTAGCAGGAGGTTCATACACACTAGTAAATGGATTGAGACAGCCAAACTCATTTCACGTAGGATCTTTAGAACCCTGCCAGTGAACATAGGAACTTTAATTTCATCTGCCAGAGCTGGATTTTAACCAGAGTCCCAAGGATCAAGGCAACCTAACCATCCAGTCCCCCTTCAAATACTGACCGTTTTGCATGTGTGTATGCAAAGATCAACTATGCCCACCCAGTAAGAGGCCGATGTCTGATACTTTTGATTGCAATATTGTAGTGAAAAAAATGGAAGAACTGAAGGCTAGTTATATGTAGTTCAGTGTGACTCGAGCACAAAAAAAGAACGCAGGGGAATTAAAAAGGGGGAGAATGTCTCAACAGAAAGCATTGTACCCAATGAGCTAAAATCAGTTTTATTCCATGGTGTCAAGTGCAGGACAATCAGAACAAAAAACTGGGATCAAGGCCCAAGAACAGCAGAATGAAAAGGGACAAAAAATGAAAATAAAAATGAAAACTGAAGATTTGACTAGGTTAAAATAAGTACATACTATCAATTCAAGTAACTATAAAATCAGCTTTCTATTTTCAAAAGGTATATTACCATCCAATTTTCTTTTCTTCCACCTCTGCCTCTCTCCAAACTTCTGTGCTCGAGGCCACACATGTAACTAAGACACATGAACCAAAGCTTCCACCTACTCCACTGATGCAAGGAATGGCACAACAGTGGCCTAAAGGTAATACGCCCGCCAATTCCCCGCCTGGCCCCCCATAGCAGCAAGGTTGGGATCAGAATTTCAGTAGAGTTGCAACATTATTTGCATCCTCATTACCTCATGGCAATTTATAAACCTTTCTTTCCTAAACATTTCCACTATCGTACCAAGGTGGAAACGGTAGCTGTAATACAAATACCATAAAGTAATCTATATTAAAAATTTTGCATCTGCATGGGCTGTCAAGTTTTCCTACTGTGAATTCCTCCATCCACATTTGTAACTGAAATATAAAAATAAGGACAGATTGCATCGCTTTAAAACAGGAACTAAATTACAACTGCACACTCTAATCTAATTATCCTCTAACTCAACTTCAGCTAAAGATTACACTTGATTTTAACTCCGCGTAGAACATAAGACCAACTAATATGCAGAAAGAATCCAGATAAATTTTTTATTAAAGGAAGCTACTTAACTACTGGATTTGGCATGTCTAAACTACAGCTAAATGCAGCCCATGAAGCCCAAGCAGCTATTTATATATGCCTTAATCCTTCAATTTTAGCTATTTTACTGTACTGCAACCTCTTCCCCTGGATCCTGCGAGAGATCTAGTCAGGACAGCTCAAACTCTGGTAACCCGAAAGGTCTCCAGATTGTAATAAGCAAGTGAAACTGGACAATGTTTTGCGAAAATGTACCGCAGCTATAATAAGAATATTCTCATTAATTTGGTTATATCTCCAGCCATGGACCTTGCTTTGCACCTGATTGTGCTAAACACACACAAAGCAGTTTTGTAGCTCAGTGAAATCAATTCATCAGTACAACACAGAAACAGGCCATTCAGCCCATCAAGTATGTGCCTGTGATTTTCTCCGTGTCTAATCCAGCATTCTCCACTCCCCTTGGGTCATGTGGAGCATAAATTCCAGCACTGACCAGTTGGGCCGAATGACCCGTTTCTGTGCTGTAGGCTATGTATTCACCTGCTTGTTTCCCATACTCTAATATTCCTCTTTTTCAAGCATCTATCTAATTCCCTTTTAAAATTAGTCTTCGGATGTTCAAGTGTAAAAGAAGACATATGGGTTAAATATTTAATACCAATCCTGTACGGTCTCTTCCTTCTGCCTTTACAATTAACTACAGAACCCTCTACATCTTATGACTGAAAATGTAGAGATAAGCTTTGCTAGGTTTTAAACAGCACAGAGCTAAAAGAATTGCACCAAGTGAACAGCCATAGACAAAGTGGGTTATACTGTAACCAAAAAAGAACGATGCCACACTCACCTGAATCACTACCAAAGCATTTTTTTTAAACGCCAAATTGACAACTCACTACCATATATCCCACATAAAGTTGTATAAATTTGTCAACTTGATAAAGTAGTAATATGGGAAACCAATTCAATTATGTCAGGAAATGTGTAAGCAACTTTATTGGTGGAACTGCAATTGTACTGCTCTCCAATTCAATTTCTGTAGCTTGGTT